>NC_091371.1:19289773-19297273 GCF_038502225.1 Cherax quadricarinatus | reverse complement strand
CTGTAATCCCCAATCATCATGTTCCTCCAGTTTCTTTCTTGTGGTTTTAGTAGTGACGTCTTCACGATCAGAAATGTTGCTCTTGTTATGAATATAACTTGATCTGGGTTTGGAGGGTGGAAGAACCCTTGAAATCCGTCACAGGTAAGTCACCAGTATGTCAACTTTGTAACAGCAAGTCAATCTGTCCCACCCTGGAGTAGTAACGTGAGCGAGGGAGTTTCATCTCTTCTGCCTCTTCTAACACCTATCTGTCTCTCTCTGTCTCTCTCTCTGTCTCTCTCTCTCTCTCTCTGTCTCTCTCTCTGTCTCTCTCTCTCTCTCTCTCTCTCTCTCTCTCTCTCTCTCTCTCTCTCTCTCTCTCTCTCTCTCTCTCTCCCTCTTTCTCTCTCCCTCTGTCTCTCTCCCTCTTTCTCTCTCCCTCTTTCTCTCTCCCTCTTTCTCTCTCCCTCTTTCTCTCTCCCTCTTTCCCTCTTTCTCCCTCCCTCCATGTAGTAAAATCCTGGTAAGATGTGTCATTGATTATAAAATTTCATGGGCAGTTTTCTGAGGTGGCGTGACTTACTGAGGCTCTTTGTTATGTCTTAATATATCCCATGAGCACACCTGAAGTTCTGCCCATCTCTCCTGCTGGGGTGACCCACGTACTGCCCTCCTGCCACACCTGAAGTTCTGCCCATCTGTCCTGCTGGGATGACCCACGTACTGCCCTCCTACCACACCTGAAGTCTGCCCATCTCTCCTGGGATCCTGGAGTCTATCAGGAGGGTGTTCAGGGGATCAACCCCCCACCCCCCCGACCATGGTTTTGGGGGTCAGTACATCATGGCCCAGTCCCAGACTAGGCTATTCATCAACACCTGGGCATCGTTATTGAGAGACATTTCTCCAACCAATAAACTTTTTCTCTATTAAATAGAAAAAGCCGTTGATTAGTGAATTGTATGAAGTAAGATACCCACCAGTCGTATACCTCAGACAAAGGTTGTCTTAGAATCCAGTGCCCTCGAGGGAAAGAAGGGATTCTGATCCACAGTAATAATACAGTAACCTCTCTTATAAAGTATAAGCTCTTTTATACAGTAACCTCTCTTATAAAATATAAGCTCTTTTATACAGTAACCTCTCTTATAAAATATAAGCTCTTTTATACAGTAACCTCTCTTATAAAATATAAGCTCTTTTATACAGTAACCTCTCTTATAAAATATAAGCTCTTTTATACAGTAACCTCTCTTATAAAATATAAGCTCTTTTATACAGTAAGCTCTCTTATAAAGTATAAGCTCTTTTATACAGTAAGCTCTCTTATAAAGTATAAGTTGTTTTATACAGTAAGCTCTCTTATAAAGTATAAGTTGTTTTATACAGTAAGCTCTCTTATAAAGTATAAGTTGTTTTATACAGTAAGCTCTCTTATAAAGTATAAGTTGTTTTATACAGTAAGCTCTCTTATAAAGTATAAGTTGTTTTATACAGTAAGCTCTCTTATAAAGTATAAGTTGTTTTATACAGTAAGCTCTCTTATAAAGTATAAGCTCTTTTATACAGTAAGCTCTCTTATAAAGTATAAGCTCTTTTATACAGTAAGCTCTCTTATAAAATATAAGCTCTTTTATACAGTAAGCTCTCTTATAAAGTATAAGCTCTTTTATACAGTAAGCTCTCTTATAAAGTATAAGTTGTTTTATACAGTAAGCTCTCTTATAAAGTATAAGTTGTTTTATACAGTAAGCTCTCTTATAAAGTATAAGTTGTTTTATACAGTAAGCTCTCTTATAAAGTATAAGTTGTTTTATACAGTAAGCTCTCTTATAAAGTATAAGTTGTTTTATACAGTAAGCTCTCTTATAAAGTATAAGTTGTTTTATACAGTAAGCTCTCTTATAAAGTATAAGTTGTTTTATACAGTAAGCTCTCTTATAAAGTATAAGTTGTTTTATACAGTAAGCTCTCTTATAAAGTATAAGCTCTTTTATACAGTAAGCTCTCTTATAAAGTATAAGCTCTTTTATACAGTAAGCTCTCTTATAAAGTATAAGCTCTTTTATACAGTAAGCTCTCTTATAAAGTATAAGCTCTTTTATACAGTAAGCTCTCTTATAAAGTATAAGCTCTTTTATACAGTAAGCTCTCTTATAAAGTATAAGCTCTTTTATACAGTAAGCTCTCTTATAAAGTATAAGTTGTTTTATACAGTAAGCTCTCTTATAAAGTATAAGCTTTTATACAGTAAGCTCTCTTATAAAGTATAAGCTCTTTTATACAGTAAGCTCTCTTATAAAGTATAAGCTCTTTTATACAGTAAGCTCTCTTATAAAGTATAAGCTCTTTTATACAGTAAGCTCTCTTATAAAGTATAAGCTCTTTTATACAGTAACCTCTCTTATAAAGCTTCTCTACATACTGAGATTTTTTTAAAATGCTATTTAAAAAAAAGTACATCCAAAATGTAAAAAAATATTAATGTTGAGGAGCCTCCCACCAGACGTACGGAATTACCAGCGTACCTCTGGCTGCCTGCAAGACGCAGCTGGACATATACTTAAAATCGGTGCCGGATCAGCCGGGTTGTGGTTCGTACGCTGGACTACGTGCTGCCAGCAGTAACAGCCTGGTTGTTCAAGCCCTGATCCACCGGGAGGCCTGGTCGTGGACCAGGCCACGGGGGCGTTGATTCCCGGAATACCCTCCAGGTAGACTCCGGCCTGGTAGGTGGTATTCAGTTTTGGACGAACTTTTTCTACCTGGAGGATGTTCCGGGGGTCAACGCCCCCACGGCCCAGTCCTTGGCCAGGCCTCAAAGTGGATAAGGGCCTGATCAACCAGGCTTTTACTGCAAGCCAAACGTAGTCCAATACACGAACCATAGCCCGGCTGAACGGGTACTAACTTTAGGCATCTGTCCAGCTCCCTCTTTAAGGCAGCCAGAAATTGCACTTACAAAAGAATCACACTTTATAGATCAGCTTTATGAGAGATTCCTGTAATAAACATACTGAGAGAGTCTAGTAAGCATGAGGTTGAATGACCAGCCTCTGCCCCCCCCCTTCTTTCCCCGCCTCTCCCCCATTCATTCGTCTCACTCACCGGCCACCCGAAATATTTTCTGAGACATAAACACAAGAGGTGGCCTCAAGGGTCTCTCCCAGGGGTGTCTTGAAGGAGCCTCCTCGGAACCTTCAAACAATCACTCAGTAAAAATCCCCAGTGAGGGCCATCATAGCCCTTGGTGGCTGCTCCAGCCCTCCCCAGCTGCTGTAAACACAAGATACCAACACAATGGTTGCTAAGAGGGCCTGGGGTGGTGTGTGTTTGTATGTGTGTGTGTTTTGTGGTTGTGTATGTGTGTGTGTGTATGTTTGTGTGTGTGTGTGTGTATATGCGTGTGTGAGTGTTGAGTTTTTTTTTTGTCTAGATTATTTATAATCTTTATTTTCTGCTTTATCGTTTTTCTGTACACATACACTGTATATAATTCACCTACAAGTAATTTCAGAAATATAATAAATTATCATTTCTTTTTCTTCGGTTTAATTTCCATATTCGTCACGATTTCTGAGGTGAATATCCCACACAAGTTTGCTTCAACTGAGTGATGATGCCTCATATACGAGGCTAAAATTCTGCCAGGCTGTTTATTTAAATTGCAGTAATAAAACTCAGGCTATTGTGGCTTATTGTCTAAGGTATTCTAGCATTTTGTCTGAGGTTATTGTAACATTTTTCTCTTGGGTTAATAATTTTTGCCTTGAAGTTATTATATTATTTTTGTCTTGAATTTATAGTATTTTTGTCTTGTGGTTATTATAGTATTTTTGTCTTGAGGTTTATATAGTACTTTTGTTTTGAGGTTAGAGTATTTTTGTTTTAAGGTCCATAATATAATAAGTTACTGGTGGTAGGTCAGATGTTCAGTAACAACACCACAAAACATTGTGAGGTTACTGTTGCTATTTTGCTGAAAAATTGTACTGATTACAAGCAGTTTAATATAATGGTCATGGTACCATGTATTATTGGAGTGAAATAGTGTAAAATACCGACACGATGAAAAAAAAGACAAATGCAGTATGCGATACTTTATTGACAATTTTTCGCCCACACATTGGGCTTTCAAGTCACAAACAGATCTGCTTGGGGAAGGAGGATGTTCCTTAGATTGATGACAGGTTGGACAAATATATGGCTGATAAGAGGCTATATACGAGAAGGACGTGCCTTGCATAGGCCAAAAAGCCTGCTGTGTAGTTGTGTGGGATAAGAATGAAGAAGTTTCCCGGCAAGAGGCTCAGCAATGTTGCAGAATCCGTTGTTCGGGTTGAAATTGTCTTTGGAGATGCTGATGAGTGTTGATACCAATTACTGCTTCACCGTGTTTTCCTCCTGGGCACACTCGCCTACTGTTATGTACACGAAACGTTTCGGCAATAAGGATACTCAAGTGTTTCAAATGTGTCTTATTTACCAACTTGTCGATATCGTATACCATCAGTAATAAGATGCTGTACAACCCTCATGAGTTTAGTGCTTCTCCATAACAAGAATAATGAAAGCTGTCTTCATATCTCCCTTCATTTCGTAATTTGAATTGACCGCGATGGAGTGTTGATCAGACCATACACAAATCTGTCACTGACAGTTTATGCTGCTGATAGTTTAATGTGGCTGACATTTTAATGTTACTTACATTTTAATGTTACTAACATTTTAATGTTACTAACATTTTAATGTTACTAACATTTTAATGTTACTAACATTTTAATGTTACTAACATTTTAATGTTACTAACATTTAATGTTTCTGACAGCTGTCGTGTCTGGCGACTGATAATAATCTGCGAGTGTTGACACCTGCGTGAGTGTTTGTAGCCTCGTAAATATTACAGTAGTATGCATGTTAATTGGGAGTGATGAAATAAGACATTTATTTGGAAATATTAATGTTTATTTGAAAAAATACACGGCAATTATATGACAGATAATTGATTTAATAAGAGATATGACGAGCTTTGCTTTTATAAGCATTACTACACGCTTTGGCATATCGAAGAATGATGAACACATTTTGACAAGTTCGTCGTGGAACCAGGTCCTAATAACAACAGCTAGTAGCTTCTCCACAGTTGAACAGTCCTGTTTCGCGATCCTGCGTTTACTTATTGCCCATAGATTCTCATTTGGGTTAAGGTCAAGAGAATTTCCAGGCCAATTTAAAACGCCTAACCCACTCTCTTAAATGAATGTCAGCATTTTTCTGGAAGTGTGGCATGGAGCAAGATCCAGCTGGAAAATGCCTTCTCTGTCAGGAAAGTCTCTATCCATGACTCACGAAATCGTAATGACACGATTGCAAACAAACCATACCCCGGCCGGGATTGAACCCGCGGTCAGAGAGTCTCAAAACTCCAGCCCGTCGCGTTAGCCACTAGAAATATACCTAGTTGGACGAATCTTATTGTGGCTAGCTTGTCTAGTGGCTAACGCGACGGGCTGGAGTTTAGAGATTCTCTGACCGCGGGTTCAATCCCGGCCGGGGTATGGTTTCTCTATCCATAATGGGAAGCAAATGAGATGCCAGGATTGCTTTGTATTTGTCGATGTTAATCGTTCCCTCAATGACAAGCCGTCCAGGGCCTTTAGCAGTAAAACTACCCGAAAACATCATCTTAGGTGGGTGTTTTGGCGCTTGTTGAATATGTCCATTCAGTAACTTCATACACCAGTAACTTCATACACCAGTAACTTCATACACCAGTAACTTCATACACCAGTAACTTCATACACCAGTAACTTCATACACCAGTAACTTCACACACCAGTAACTTCACACACCAGTAACTTCATACACCAGTAACTTCACACACCATTACTTCACACACCAGTAACTTCATACACTAGTAACTTCATACACCAGTAACTTCATACACCAGTAACTTCATACACCAGTAACTTCACACACCAATAACTTCATACACCAGTAACTTCACACACCAGTAACTTCACACACCAGTAACTTCATACACCAGTAACTTCACACACCAGTAACTTCACACACCAGTAACTTCATACACTAGTAACTTCATACACCAGTAACTTCACACACCAGTAACTTCACACACCAGTAACTTCACACACCAATAACTTCATACACCAGTAACTTCACACACCAGTAACTTCACACACCAGTAACTTCATACACTAGTAACTTCATACACCAGTAACTTCATACACCAGTAACTTCATACACTAGTAACTTCGCACACCAGTAACTTCGCACACCAGTAACTTCGCACATCAGTAACTTCGCACACCAATAACTTCACACACCAGTAACTTCATAAACCAGTAACTTCACGCACCAGTAACTTCACGCACCAGTAAGTTCACACTCCAGTAACTTCACGCACCAGTAAGTTCACACTCCAGTAACTTCATACACCAGTAACTTCATACTCCCAGTAACATCATACACCAGTAACTTCACACACCAGTAACTTCACGCACCAGTAACTTCATACACCAGTAACTTCACGCACCAGTAACTTCATACTCCAGTAACTTCATACTCCCAGTAACATCACTCGCCAGTTTTTCTAGTCTGATCTTCCTTGTTGCTGCTGCTGTTTCCACTCCCCGATCACTATTCTTGCAGCTGTTGCTGCTAGTGCTCACCCTCCCCGACCACTATTCTTGCAGCTGTTGCTGCTAGTGCTCACCCTCCCCGACCACTATTCTTGCTGCTGTTGCTGCTAGTGCTCACCCTCCCCGACCACTATTCTTGCTGCTAGTGCTCACCCTACCCGACCACTATTCTTGCTGCTAGTGCTCACCCTCCCCGACCACTATTCTTGCTGCTGTTGCTGCTAGTGCTCACTCTACCCCTCTAGCTGCTGTGCTGATGTTGGTGCTGCTGCTGCCGTTGTTGTTGCTGCTGCTGCTCCTGCGAGGTAGGAGAGAGGGAAGGTGAGTCATGGAAGCCAGTAGCTGACAAAGGAGCAGTAACGGCCGACACTTGGGAAGATATCACACATTGTGAGTTATGTCACCACCCTTCACCTTCGCCAACACACCTTTGTTGTGACACCCATCCCTATCCCCCCTTCCCTTAGTGGTGTGACGCCTATGCCCCCATCTCTAAGTGCTGTGGCACTCATCCCCAGTGTAATACGACTCTGAACAGTTCTGTGACCTACCTGTAAATTTAATGATATGCTGTGCCCACAGCGGTATGCTTAGTGAAGTCTCTCGACTCAGCCTGACACATTTCATTACCTTTTGTATGCAGTCAGTCCTGTGTGATAGACAATAACAGGGAAACACAGTTATAATATAGAATAGCGTTGACCCCGAAAACGCCTTCCAGGTATATAGTTATAGAACAGTGTAGCTGAACACTGCTTGTGTTCCCACAAGGTACATAACGTAAAATAGCGTAGCAGTAAACCTCGGATCTTCTCAGTTTTAATAAAACCAAAGCAGTGCAATGACCCCTTCCCCA
>NC_091371.1:19262273-19284773 GCF_038502225.1 Cherax quadricarinatus | reverse complement strand
GTCAAGTCTGACCTGAAACTGTTGTATAGCCACATCAGGAGGAAGACAACAGTCAAGGACCAGGTAATCAGGCTGAGGAAGGAAGGTAAGCAGCCCACAAGAAAAGACCAAGAAGTATGTGAGGAGCTCAACATGAGATTTAAGGAAGTATTTACAGTGGAGACAGCAAGGACTCTGGAAAGTCAGAATAGGGGGGTACTTCAACAAGTGCTGGATGAAATGCACACAACTGAGGAGGAAGTGAAGAAGCTGCTAAGTGAACTTGATATCTCAAAGGCGGTGGGACCGGACATCTCCGTGGGTCCTTAGAGAGGGAGCAGAGATGCTGTGTGTGCCACTAAACAATTTTCAACACATCCATCGAAACTGGGCAACTATCTGAGGTATGGAAGATGGCAAATATAGTAGCCATTTTTAAGAAAGGAGACGACACGAGGCACTAAACTACAGACCAGTGTCACTGATGTGTATAGTATGCAAAGCCATAGAGAAGATTATCAGGAGGAGAGTGGTGGAGTACCTGGAATGGAATAAGCTTATAAACGACAATGAACATGAATTCAGGGAGGGAAAATCCTCTGTCACAAGCCTACTGGAGTTTTATGACAAGGTAACGGAGGTAAGACACGAGAGAGAGGGGTGGGTAGAGTGTATTTTCTTGGACTGCAAGAAGGCCTTCGACACAATTCCTCATAAGAGATTAGTGCAAAAGCTAGAGGACCAGGCACACATAACAGGAAGGGCACTGCAATGGATCAGAGAATACCTGACAGGGAGGCAACAACGAATCATGGTACATGTCGAGGTGTCAGAGTGGGCGCCTGTGACAAGCGGGGTTCCACGGGGGTCAGTCCTAGGACCAGTGCTATTTTTGGTTTATGTGAATGACATGACGGAAGGGATAGTCTCAGAAGTGTCCCTATTGGAGTATGCAGCAACAGTTTGGAACCCACACCTGGTCAAGCACGTCAACAAGACTAGTTCCAGTGCTAAGAGGAATGTCCTACGAAGAAAGGTTAATGGATATCGACCTGACGACACTGAAGGACAGGAGGATTAGGGGAGACATGATAACGACATACAAAATACTGCGAGGAATTGACAAGGTGGATAGAGACAGGATGTTTCAGAGAGGGGACACAGAAACAAGGGGTCACAGTTTAAAGTTGAAGACTCAGATGAGTCAGAGGGATGTTTGGAAGTATTTCTTTAGTCACAGGGTTGTCAGGAAGTGGAATAGGCTGGAAAGTGACGTAGTGGAGGCAGGAACCATACATAGTTTTAAAACGAGGTTTGATAATTCTCACGGAGCAGGGAGAGAGAGGACCTGAGGGCGATCAGTGAAGAGGCGGGGCCAGGAGCTATGACTTGACCTCTGCAACCACAAATAGGTTAGCACTCTGCAGTGAGACATGCGTGACCGTTCTACTGTGGCATAATTCGTTGTTCTTTATCTGCACATTTCCCCCCCCCCGCACTTAAGTGTGTGTCACCAGAGTGACAGTGATGGCAGACCGTGGCTGATAAACTCTGTCAAGTGTACGGATGCCAAAACCACACAGATTATCACGTTGACACTTGACGGCGGAACCTTTGTCACTCTCCTCCTCCTCCTCCTCCTCCTCCTCCTTCCCTCCTCTTCCTTTCCTTCTACCCTGCCTATATATCACAGGAGACTATCAAGACGAAACTTGATAAGAATCTTCAGGAGGCGCCTGATCAAGCAGACTGTGGTGGTGTATGATGGTTGCAAGCAGCAGTAACAACAGTAGCACCGGCGCAGTGTCATCTCTACAACAATGCAGTAGGACAGTTTCCTTAGCCTTTACAGAATGCAGATGTGATTGTTGTGAAGCACGATGTAGTGTGAGCATTGTATCCGGCTGCCACTACACTGTAAACTCTGAGAAGCATCTTCAGTATATTGCCAATATAATCGGTACTCGTCAGTGTCTCACGACGGTTTTGACACTTTCCTTTCTAAGTCGCGTGTCTTGGGAGAGTAGGGGACACTAGGTTCTGAGAGACGAGGAGGCACCAAGTCCTGAGGGAGAGGGTGACGCTTCGCCCTGGGGGAGAGAGTGAAGCTTGGTACTGGGGGGAGAAAGTGACGCCAGGTCCTCAAGGGAGAGGGTGACGCATGGTACTGGGGGAGAGAGTGACGCCAAGTCATCAGGGAGAGGGTGACGCCAGGTCCTCAAGGGAGAGGGTGACGCCAGGTCCTCAAGGGAGAGGGTGACGCTTGATACTGGAGGAGAGAGGGACGGTAGGTCCTCAAGGGAATGGGTGACGCTTGGTACTGGGGGAGAGAGAGACGCCAGGTCCTCAAGGGAGGGTGACGCATGGTACTGGGGGAGAGAGGGACGCTAGGTCCTCAAGGGAATGGGTGACGCTTGGTACTGGGGGAGAGAGTGACGCCAGGTCCTCAGGGAGAGGGTGACGCTTGGTTCTTGCGATCTCTGGACGTCACCAGACTGCCCCTCTGAGAACCACCACTGAAAGCCACCACTGAGAGCCACCACTGAGAGCCACATCAGAGCCATTGAGAGCCACCTCCAAACTTTCCAATGGATAGAAAGAAAAGTTCATTACTGGCCGCTGATCCACCACCATCCTGGACCCTCTTTCCTGCTGTCCTTATCTGCCCTCACACACACACACACACACACACACACACACACACACACACACACACACACACACACACACACACACACACACACACCTGCAGCAGTTGTCTGGTGCCCACACCTGAAACAAAACACAATTTAGAAAATGTCCAAAGAGGTACAAAATGGCACCAGAGTTGAGCAGTATGAGCTAAGATGAAAGGTTGACAACATTAAAGATGCTTATGTTAGCTGATAGATAAAGATATGTGATAACCACATAAAAGGTCTCAAAGATACGTGATAACCACATAAAAGGTCTCAAAGATACGTGATAACCACATAAAAGGTCTCAAAGATACGTGAAAACCACATAAAAGGTCTCAAAGATACGTGATAACCACATAAAAGGTCTCAAAGATACGTGATAACCACAAAAAAAGGTCTCAAAGATACGTGATAACCACAAAAAAGGTCTCAGACATAGAGACGTGATAACGACATGAAAGGTCTTGAGTGGACTTAAAAGAGAAAGTGACTGTAACAGGGATAACAAGAAGCTACGGTTGAAAATCCAGGATAAAGTGGAGTAGAAGAGATAGTACAAGAAAATTCTTCTCAGGTAGAGTTGTTGAGCAGCGGAATGAATAATAAGAGGAAGTAACAAGTATAACAAGCATTGAAAATATATATACGTGATAAATAAAGAGTATTGAAGACGGGGAAACCACGAGCGTTACTCTGCTATTGTAGCAACATATAAGTAGACACCCTCTCACCTCCGTGTCTCCACGTACACCCTGGAGGTTCCTTCATGCTTCTAAAGGTCTCTTAATCCAAGTAATTGAAGCTATTCTTCCCTTCCATTAAAGCTCATTACTTCCCATTCGTCGTATAGCTTCAACTAATTTAGCACCGCCAATAATAATAATAACGAGATGTTTCAATCACCGTGAAAAAGTTTTCCTCGTCTTTTTAATTGGCATTAAACAGTTTCTGATAAATCAAGACAAGTGAAGGCATAAAGTAAAACTGTGCAGCTTGGTACTTACACACTTTAGCAATCCAAAGCTTTATCTAAGTAAGATACTTCACCATGGAAAGTTTCAAGCCTAGCAGAAGAGACATTCTCTAGTTATTACACCAAAATAATTATAATAAAATTGGCAAATTCTAATTTTCACAACTCAAAATCAGTGTTAACCTTCATTTAAGAAAAACCCAGCGGTGCTAATAGTTTGGAGCCGATCAGAGGAGGCATTCTCCAGTTATCGTTCAGTAACCAATGTAGATGGCAGGGAAAGACGCAGATGAATGACGGCGACGTCAGTTTCTCTCACAGCTTGCTAAATGGAACACACTAGATGATAATGATGGACTAGGCAGATATCATACACAGTTACCAACGTAGTTATGATCGGGTTTTAAAGGACTCGATCCCCTCAAGGGAGGTTCTTAATGCTAGTGAGGGGTTCTTGATCCAGGGCATTGGATTTGTCCTCCAGTTCTTCGAATTAAGCCTGAATACCTTCCCTACAGGCGCTGTATAATCCATACGGGTTTAGCGCTCCCCATGATAAAGAAATTTATAAAGACGATGAGTAAGAATTAAGAGCAGGTGCCAGTAGCTATGAATCAACCCTTCCAGTACACCTAGGCGAGTGTACACACGTGCGTGTTAGGCTTGCAATATGCAACAAGTGTGATGTTTGTTCACTTAAAACCAAAATTGGATATTATATACGAAGCTGTGAGCAGACATGTGAGCACATGTATGTAAGTTTATTTAGGTACAGGTACACATAAGTACAATTATCATACATAGCATAAATTACCTAGGATAACCAAAGATCAAAGTAACTTGTTTCCATAGTGTCCTTGACTTATTTCTACTGGGGTTCTTGGCTTATTTCCATTGGGATCCACGAACTCACTTGAGTACGAACGTTCGTGTACACATCCACAACAACATGCATTTGCGAATTGTGGTGTGTGTGTGTGTGTGTGTGTGTGTGTGTGTGTGTGTGTGTGTGTGTGTGTGTGTGTGTGTGTGTGTGTGTGTGTGTGTGTGAACTCGGCCACACAACACAACAACACTGGAATGGAGTATCTGCCTCACCCCAGGGACGGCAATGATATTCCCAGCACTGCCAGACCGCTAGCATCATGCTGGACACTTTGCACTTATCACTTGTGCTCCGTCACTCAGGATTAAGAAGGTAAGTGTTATCTGGTGGTTTGAGCGCGTCAAGTGCACGAGAGCAGCCGCTAGGGAGGTGTCGCTGCTAGCGCTCTGGCTACCGCTAGAAAGGCTTCGTTATCTCGAAACTTTACACTGTAATCCGTATAGCGATGTTAAGGGAGTAATGTGCTGAAAACTCTCAAACGTACGCACTCACACACACACAGGAGCTGACTCGACCCCTGCAACCACAGTTAGATGAGTACATGCCCATACCCACACCCATACCTACACCCATACCTACACCCATACCCACACCCATACCCACACCCATACCTACACCCATACACCCACCCATACACCCACCCATACACCCACCCATACACCCACCTACCTACCTTTAAGAAGAAATACGATAAAACTCTTGGAGCAGGGAGAAAGTGAACCTAGTAGCGACCAGCGAAGAAGCTATGACTCGACCGTTGCAACCACAAATAGGCGAGTACACACTCTCTCTCTCTCTCTCTCTCTCTCTCTCTCTCTCTCTCTCTCTCTCTCTCTCTCTCTCTCTCTCTCTCTCTCTCTCTCACCTCCCTTGAATACAAAGGGTAATATTCATTGAGTTATACATTATAAAGCTTTACCATTGTTTCGTTTCGTGTTGCAGTACATATTACATGTTTCAGAGGCTCGATATGGGAGGAAGATTATTACCTCCCCGACTCTCTTCTTCCTTTACCACAGAACATTGTTATATTCCTGGGGAAGCGGTAAACTCGTATGGCTTATGCAGCACCCACAGAATGGCAGACGACTACGTTGTATCCTTGGAAGGTGAAAGGCAAGAATAAAAAATCACAATACCGTGGCTGGAATAATTTACCAAACACCGAGACAGACCGAAGCGGCATCATAAGGTTCGTTGTGAGAGGAAGGGTAGTTCAGATTCTTCGAACCAAAGCATTTTAAACTTCTTAATTGCGGGTTCTTGTTAATGGGAGGTAATTCAGAGTCTTTGAACCAAGGCATCTTGAACGGTCACTGCATGTCAGTTTCTGCGAGGCTGGACGCTCCCTATGTTCCTCAGGGTGTGTGTGGAAGGTACCCTGGGCTTGTGTGGCCCTGAATGCCCCTATACGACCCAGAGTCTGTAAGGGCGAGGGAATTATAACTGTTGTTGCGATTTAGTGTTCAATGTGTTTAATCTTTACTTTGAACCATGGTTTTCTATCACGTGACTATATTTGCTTGGTGTGGTTGTGATTCCTTCTTTTTTCCCTCCATGAAACACTCTTAGTTCTCTCGCTCTCACTCTTACTCTCATCAAACTCACTATCTTCTCATTCACTCTCTTCTCACTCTCATCCCACTCACTACTTCCTCACTATCATCCTATTAACTCTGAGTTCATTTCACTTTCATCCCTCCCACTCTTCTTCAACACGCTATCACCCCACTCAGAGTTTTATTTCACTCTCATCCCACTCTTTTGCCACACTCATACACACTTATCCAGCTCACCACCATACGAAGCTAGGTACGTAACGAGATACGAAGCGAGGCCAGTGGATAACCCGCTGGCTTGGCAGTTTAAGGACTGGCTTGCCCTGGCTTCAAAGCTCTAAGTCAACTGTAATCTCAGTTGTTAATAATGAACAAATGTATTGTTATTTTTATTTATAAATAATCAATTTTTGTTTGTATTCCAGGTGAGTGTTGATGTGTTGGTGGCTGAGTGACTAGTGACTTAAGGTAAGTGTGTGTGTGTGTGTGTGTGTGTGTGTGTGTGTGTGTGTGTGTATGTGTGTGTGTGTGTGTGTGTGGACTCACCTATATGTAGTTGCAGGGGTCGATTTACAACTCTGGCCCCGCCTCTTCGCCAGTTGCTTCTAGGTCCACTCTCTCTCTACTCACTCATCTAGTTGTGGTTGCAGGGATCGAGTCACAGTTTCTGGCCCCGCCTCTTCACTGGTCGCTATTATGTCATTCTTCCTGCTCCATGAGATTTATCATACCTCTTCTTAAAGCTATGTATGGATCCTGCCTCCGCTACATCACTTCCCATTACTTTCCAAACTATTCCACTGTGACTGAAGAAATACTTCCTAACATCCCTGTTTTTCATCTTCCAATTGTTTCCCCTGGTTGCATTGTCCCATCTCTGGAACATCCTGTCTCTGTCCACCTTGTCAATTCCTCTCAGTATTTTATATGTCGTTATCATATCCCCCTATCTGTCCTGTCCTCCAGTGTAGTCAGGTCGATTTCCCTTAACTTCTCTTCGAAGGACATGCCCCTTAGCTCCGGGACTAGTCTTGTTGCAAACCTTTGCACTTTCTCTAATTTCCTTACGTGCTTGGCTAGGTGTGGGTTCCAAACTAGTGCTGTATATTCCAATATATGCCTGACATATACGGTGTACAGGATCCTGAACGATTCCTTATTGAGATGTTGGAATGCTGTTCTTAGGTTTGCAAGGCGTCCATATGCTGCAGTAGTTATATGGTTGATGTGCGCTTCAGGAGATGTGCCCGGTGTTATACTCACCCCAAGATCCTTTTCCTTGAGTGAGGTTTGTAGTCTCTGGCCTATTTGACTGTACTCCATTTGTGGTCTTCTTTGATCTTCCCCAATCTTTATGACTTTGCACTTGGTGGGGTTGAACTCCAGGAGCCAGTTTCTGGACCAGGTCTGCATTCTGTCCAGATGCCTGGTCCTCGTCCGATTTAATTCTTCTCATCAACTTCACATCATCTACAAACAGGGCCACTTCTGAGTCTATTTCTTTCGTAATGTCGTTCACATATACCAGAAACACATCGGTCGTAGGACTTACCCCTATGGAACCCCGCTCGCCACAGGTGCCCACTCTGACACCTCGTCACGTACCATGACTCGCTGATGTCTTTCCCACAGGTATTCCCTGATCCATTGCAGTGCCTTCCCTGTTATACCTGCCTGGTCCTTCAGCTTATGCACTAATCTCTTGTGTATGTGTGTGTGTGTCTGTGTACTCATTTGTAGTTGCGGGAGTCGAGTCTTAGCTCCAGGTCCCGCCTCTTCGTTGGTCGCTACTAGCGACCTGTGTGTGTGTGTGTGTGTGTGTGTGTGTGTGTGTGTGTGTGTGTGTGTGTGTGTTCGTGTGTGCGTATGTATGTATGTACAGTATGTATACTCACCTGCGTGTTGTGGCAGGGGTCGAGTCCTAACTCCTAGCCTCGCCTCAACTTTCCACATGCCAGATTCACTCCCTCCTTACCGTCTGAGCTCCATCGTACCTGCTCATAAAACTGTGTGTGGAGCCTGCAACCACCACTTCCTCAGTGAGATCATTCCCTTTCCTGATCACCCTGAGACTGCAGAAATACTTCCTGACATCTCCGCGTCTTCTCTGGGACTTAAACTTCCACCTGTCTCCTCGAATACCTGTTTCTTGCCTCCCAAACAACCTGTCCCGGTATACCCTATCGATTCCTCTATTTTATATTGTTGTTGTCTGTCTTCCCGGGTACTTCTGTCCTCCAGTGTCCTTAGATTCAGTTTCATTAGCCTCTTCGTAGTTCATGAACTTAGCCCTAGAACAATCCTTGTTGCATATTCCTGCACATTCTCCAGTTTCTTAGCAACTTGCAATGTAAACAGAGTGACTAGTATTGTAGTAGTCGGGCTTAAGCTTAGTTGCAAGTATTTCTGACAATCTGGCAGACACACAGATGATCAAACCAAATGCAAAATATGTAGCCAGCCCTATGTCAGTTTCTTGAACACTTTGTGCTATATTATTCACTTATTGAGGAATATAGAGGTGTGTGATATTTCAAGATAATTTATTAATGAAAATAAGATATATACCAGGTATATTAAGTAAATTTCCTAAATTTCTCTGTAACAGACAAGTCAATTGTAGATCTAAATTCGGATGTACTCCTGTTAACCTTTTCTGGGGTCTAGTTCCTAGGCCATTTGTGTATCCATATGTTCTCGCGTACCCTCCACAGGATGGATATGGGGTGCACAATAAACTAGCCGCTTCCCCGGCAAAGTCTTATCTAATCTTAGCATGCTTGCTCACGTGTGGGTTCCATGCTGGTGCTTCATACTTCAAGGTGGGCCTTACATGTATCGTATATTGTGTGGTGAACGACTGTTTAAATTCCTGAAATGTAATCTTAGGTTTGCCAGACGCGCAGTTGATTCAGACGAGAGCCTCTAGCGTTATGCTCTTGTGTTATGCTCACCCTGAGGTCCTTTTCAAGTGAGGTTTGCAGCCTTTGTTCCCCCAAGCCTGTACTTCGTCTTTGGTCTTCTTTGCCCTTTCTCAGTTTTAATAACCTTGTATTTCCTGGGGTTGAATTCCAGCAACTACCTGCCATACCACTCCTGTGGCTTGTCCAGGTCCGTTTGTATCCTTTCCTTCTCCTCTACTGTTCGTATTTTTCATTTTATCTCCATATCCTCTGCAAGCTGTGTGGGAGGAGTGTACATATGTACGTGTACAGGGAGGAATTTTGGGTTGCGAGAGAAATCCAAGCAGGTGTTCACAGGTGAGGCGACGTTACCTGCATTAATGTGCGTGCCCCCCTCACGGTACTCCTGCCTCGTCCTCCACACCCTCACTTTTGCTCCCTCCACTTGCTCCTCTCCCTTTCCCTCCCTCCATTTACCCCTGGCATTCTGGCTCCCCCCGCTTGCCTCTTTTCATCTGGCTCCCTCCCTTTCCCTCTTATCTCACTGTGGCAGAACTCTTCTGGTGTATCCATTTTTTGATAAAATCCACCGATAATAAATACCGGTGTATCCATTTTTTGATGAAATCCACCGATAATAAATACTGGTGTATCCATTTTTTGATGAAATCCACCGATAATAAATATGAGGCAGGAGGAGAGACTAGAGAGACTAACCCTGACAGTGGAGGGAGAACTAGGGGAGATATGATAATGACATAAAAATACTAAAAGGACAGTCATATTAGGACTTGATAGGGTTGACAGGGGAACTAGACTGTTCGAGAGGCGGGAAATAGGCACAAGAGGGCGTTCCCTGTGATCGTATTTGCTTGGACCTCCTCTTCTTTTCTGCAGCATTGCAAGCTCCTGATGTATTGATTGCAACACGGAAGGTCTAGAGCTATCATTCAACTCCGTCCGTGGTTGTTTTGCATCTTGTATTGCTTGTTCGTGATATTTACACACACACACACACACACACACACACACACACACACACATATATATATATATATATATATATATATATATATATATATATGTGTGTGTGTGTGTGTGTGTGTGTGTGTGTGTGTGTGTCGTGCCGAATACGTAAAACTTGCGATTTTGGCTTAAATACCAACGCTCTTCTTGCCGAATAACGCAAGCGAAAATTTGTGTATGCAATAATTTCGCAAAAATCATTCTGAACCAAACGAAAAAATATATTTCACTGTGTTTATTATTAAATTATTGTAAACTTATTTAAAATATATTTAGTTGGATTAGGCTGAATTAAATTGCGCTTGTTATAATAAGGCTAGGAAGGTTTAGTAAGGTTTTTTTTTTTGGTACAAAATTATTAATTTTTACAGTAAAATCAATGAAAAAATATATCTTTAAACGTACAAAAGAAAATTTTAGAAAGGACTTAATTGTAAATGAGTTCTTGCTATTTGACCAGTTTTACCTATTCGGCACGACATACACACACACACACACACACACACACACACACACTATATATATATATATGCAGGACAAGCCACGGGGGGTGGAAATCTTGAGCTCAAGTACTGTCACAGTCTAAGGGTAACCGTGGCCAGTGACACCTACGCTACTCTGAGACCTCTCTCCCTGCTTTGGTTGCTCCCTTGCAACATTGCATAGCTCCTGATGACACACTAAGAAGTGTGAAAATACTTGAGCTAAAGATTTTCAACCCCCCCCCCCCCGTGGCTTGTCCTGCATAGTTAAGATCGCTCGTCTGCGATTGTTTGCATATATATATATATATATATATATATATATATATATATATATATATATATATATATATATATAGTATTTAATTGTGTTTGTTTAGTACTAAATTATTGTAAACGTATTTAAAATATATTTAGTTGGGTTAGGCTAAAATAAATTGCTCTTGTTATAATAAGGTTAGGTAAGTTTTCTAAGTTCCTTTTGGTGCAAAATTATAAATTTTTACATCAACATTAATGAAAAAAATATATCTTTAAACGTATAAGAGAAAATTTTAGAAAGGACTTAATTTTAAATGAGTTCTTTCTAATTGACCAGTTTTACATATTCGGCACGACATATATATATATATATATATTTTATATATATATATATATATATATATATATATATATATATTATATATATATATATATATATATATATATATATATATATATATATATATATATATATATAGACATCCAGCAAGCGTGCATGAGCGTGTTAGATAGGAGTGAATGGAGACGAATGGTACTTGGGACCTGACGATCTGTTGGAGTGTGAGCAGGGTAATATTTAGTGAAGGGATTCAGGGAAACCGGTTATTTTCATATAGTCGGACTTGAGTCCTGGAAATGGGAAGTACAATGCCTGCACTTTAAAGGAGGGGTTTGGGATATTGGCAGTTTGGAGGGATATGTTGTGTATCTTTATACGTATATGCTTCTAAACTGTTGTATTCTGAGCACCTCTGCAAAAGCAGTGATAATGTGTGAGTGTGGTGAAAGTGCTGAATGATGATGAAAGTATTTTCTTTTTGGGAATTTTCTTTCTTTTTTTTTGGGTCACCCTGCCTCGGTGGGAGACGGCCAACTTGTTGAAAAAAAAATGTGTATATATATATATGTTATGCACTCAGTGGCCACTTTATTACATACACTTGTATACTGCCTCGCATGGGCCAGTAGGCCTTCTGCAGTGTTCCTTCTTTCTTATGTTCTTATGTTCCTTCGGGAGCCAGTGACGGGTCGTCATCTGAAAAAGATGTTCGTCGATGTAAATATCTAATCAACCAGTCATATGGCAGCACCTCAATTCCTAGACGGGTGTACCTAAAAAAGTGGCCACAGAATGTATTTACACATGCATACACAAATGCGCTGTCTCCTACTGACAACATGATAAAGTGCACCGTGTGGTGGCAGCAACGTTGTCAATATAACGGAGTATTTCTGAGTCTGCACTTCTTTATGTTAAAAGTATCCCTATTTTATCAGTGTTATACAGGTTACTGTAGTAATGTCAAGTTTATCAAATAATGTATTTATAGTGAAAGAAAAGTGCTCCATAATATTACAAATACTGTCAGCAATTTGTGGGCGCTTTGAGGGAGTGAAGTCATGGCGTGACTTCACTCCCTTCGATAGAATACAGTTGGTAGAGAGCAGCGAAATTCAGGTAAGAATCACCCTCACCGATTCAGCTCCACCTGGGCGTCTGAGGGACGCTAAGATTTTGTTCGGATTTTTAACTTCGGAGGGTTAGCCACCCAGGATAACCCAAGAAAGTCAGTGCGTCATCGAGGACTGTCTGTCTTATTTCTATTATGGTCAGTCTTGTCCCCCAGGATGCGATCCACATCAATCAACTAACACCCAAGTACCTGCAAGTACCTTGCTAGGTGAAGGGGGCAGTAGGTGTAAGGAAACATGCCCAATGTTTTCACCCTTACCTGGGATCGAACCACGAAGGCGAGAGTGTTTGCTACCAGGCCACGGGACACCAGAGCCAGGGTTCCTACTGTAGGTCTCTCCTAGTACCAGAGCCAGGGTTCCTACTGTAGGTCTCTCCTAGTACCAGAGCCAGGGTTCCTACTGTAGGTCTCTCCTAGTACCAGAGCCAGGGTTCCTACTGTAGGTCTCTCCTAGTACCAGAGCCAGGGTTCCTACTGTAGGTCTCTCCTAGTACCAGAGCCAGGGTTCCTACTGTAGGTCTCTCCTAGTACCAGAGCCAGGGTTCCTACTGTAGGTCTCTCCTAGTACCAGAGCCAGGGTTCCTACTGTAGGTCTCTCCTAGTACCAGAGCCAGGGTTCCTACTGTAGGTCTCTCCTAGTACCAGAGCCAGGGTTCCTACTGTAGGTCTCTCCTAGTACCAGAGCCAGGGTTCCTACTGTAGGTCTCTCCTAGTACCAGAGCCAGGGTTCCTACTGTAGGTCTCTCCTAGTACCAGAGCCAGGGTTCCTACTGTAGGTCTCTCCTAGTACCAGAGCCAGGGTTCCTACTGTAGGTCTCTCCTAGTACCAGAGCCAGGGTTCCTACTGTAGGTCTCTCCTAGTACCAGAGCCAGGGTTCCTACTGTAGGTCTCTCCTAGTACCAGAGCCAGGGTTCCTACTGTAGGTCTCTCCTAGTACCAGAGCCAGGGTTCCTACTGTAGGTCTCTCCTAGTACCAGAGCCAGGGTTCCTACTGTAGGTCTCTCCTAGTACCAGAGCCAGGGTTCCTACTGTAGGTCTCTCCTAGTACCAGAGCCAGGGTTCCTACTGTAGGTCTCTCCTAGTACCAGAGCCAGGGTTCCTACTGTAGGTCTCTCCTAGTACCAGAGCCAGGGTTCCTACTGTAGGTCTCTCCTAGTACCAGAGCCAGGGTTCCTACTGTAGGTCTCTCCTAGTATACAGATAACATTATTTATAACAGTATGGAGCACTTTTTTTATACTATAAACACCTTATTTTATAAAGTTAACATTAATGCAGAAAGCTATATAACAATCTGGTAATGTGCTCCGGGACGCTGATGGTCAAACTTAGTTCATTCAAGTTATTACGACTAGAGTGCACATGACAGTGTGCAGTGTACACTGTGAACAACATGCTTCGTATCTCAACGTATCTCCTATGTATGAAACTGACGATAGAATTATGTCATATAATACGTAATGTATATACGACATACCCCCACACAGCGCTGCAAGCCAAGTATAATGATCTGTAGTTATACCTCTTATTAAGGGTACTATAAGGTCACAGTGACCTGTGTCAGTATAAGGTCACAGTGACCTATGCCAGTATAAGGTCACAGTGACCTATGCCAGTATAAGGTCACAGTGACCTGTGTTACATACGCAGGGTACTTGAGAGCAAGTCTTGCATATTTTTCACAAAAAAGTGTTTTCTATAATTTGAGTTATTTTTACTCTATCACAGCCTCCCTCGTGTTGGATAATAACTAGGCACTGTAAATAATGTTTCTAGTCATAATCAACACTGGTTCATAATATCTTTTGTAATATATTTGTAGAGTAGCAAGATACAGGTTATATCAACACTGGCCATATGAATATGTTATACAGTTGGTGCATTGTTAGTTGCAGGCAAACTCAGTACACAGCTTTAAGATAAGGTATGATAAGGCCCCAAGAGGCCAGAAATCAGTGACGTCAAATTGGTTTAGGAGGCGGGGTCCGGAGCTCAGACTCAACTCCCTCTGCAAAAGCAATTCAGTGAGTATATACACACACACACAGCATGGAGCTGTGAATCGACCCCTGCAACCACAACTAGGTGAGTACACACACACAGCTTAAAGAGGTATGATAAAGCTCATGGAGCAAAGAGTGGACCTAGTAGCGACCAGTGAAGAGGCAGGGCCAGGAGCTGTGAATCGACCCCTGCAACCACAATTAGATGAATATGCACACACACACACACACACACACACACGGTTGAAGGAATCGTCAGCATACGAAAGGGTGTTCCTAGACCAAGACAGAACAAAAACAGAACGACAGCAGCTGAGGGATAGGACACAAAAACAAAAGGAGCTAGGAAGAGAGACAAAGACAGAATCAGCAGAGGACAGCCAGAGCAGGGCAGAGCAACAAAAGCCAGCACACAAAGAACCATTCCCAGAACCCCACAACCAAACACGCTATCCAACAACCCACACTCACAGCCCCCACCCCACACTATGCTGTAGAATCCTGCAGCACACTGCCAGGCACCCCCCCCCCCATCCTTACAGACCCCTTAAAACACAGTGTTAGAGAGGAAACTGAAGGTATGGTAAACTAATGCTGATGGAATAACGAATAAGTGGGAAGAGTGGCACGAGAAAGTCAAAGAGGCATCACCGGACATCATAGCCCTCGCAGAAACCAAGTTCACAGGGATGATAACAGATGCCATCTTTTTCAATGGGATATCAGATTCTGAGGAAAGACAGAGGGAACAGAAGGGGTGGAGGAGTGACACTGCTGATCAAAAACCGATGGGATTTTGATGAGCTGGAGAGAGGAGACAGAAGAGAAGCAAGAGACTACATAATAGGAATGCTTCAGTCTGGAGGTCCCAAGGTGGTAATTGCAGTGATGTATAACCCACCACAGAACAGCAGGAGGCCAAGGCAAGAGTATGATGAGAGTAATAGAGCGATGGTTGATACACTGGCTGAAGTGGCCAGAAGGGCTCATGCGAGCAGGGCAAAACTACTGATAATGGGTGACTTCAACCACAAAGAAATCAATTGGGAAAACTTGCACCCACATGGGGGCCAAGAAACGTGGAGGGCTAAGATGATGGAGGTGGTACTGGAAAGCCTCATGTACCAACACATAAGGAACACTATCAAAGAGAGAGGAGAGGATGAACCAGCAAGACTGGACCTAGTATTCACCTTGAGTAGTGCAGATATTGAGGACATCACATATGAAAGACCCCTTGGGAGCGCTGAATACATAGTAGAGTTACAGGTGGAGGGGGAAGTAGGAAGGGCTGGACGAATGAAGCCAAACTACAAGAAAGGGAACTACGCTGGCATGAAGAACCTCCTTAATGGGTTTCAGTGGGACAAAGAACTGGCAGGGAAGTCAGTAAACGAGATGATGGAATATGTGACAATAGTATGCAAGGAAGCTGAGGAGAGGTTTGTACCCAAGGGTAACAGGAATAATGAAAAAGCCAGGATGAGCCCGTGGTTCACCCAAAGATGCAGGAAGGCCAAAACCAAGTGTGCTAGGGAATGGAAGAAGTATAGAAGGCAAAGGACCCAGGAGAATAAGGAAACCAGTCATAGAGCCAGAAATTAATATGCACAGGTAAGTATGAAGGCCCAAAGACAATACGAGAATGACATAGCAGCAAGAGCCAAATCTGACCCAAAGCTGTTGTACAGCCACATCAGGAGGAAAACAACAGTCAAGGACCAGGTAATCAGGCTGAGGAAGGAAGGAGGAGAGGTCACAAAAAAATGACTGCAAAGTATGTGAGGAATTCAACATGAGATTCAGAGAGTGTTCACAGAGACAGAAGGGCCTCCAGAAAGGCGGAGAGGTGGGGTACACCATCAAGTGCTGGACACAATACATACAACCGAGGAAGAAGTGAAGAGGCTGCTAAGCGAGCTAGATACCTCAAAGGCGATAGCGCCGGATAACATCTCTCCATGGGTCCTGAGAGAGGGAGCAGAGGCACTTTGTGTACCACTAACAACTATCTTCAACACATCTGTCGAAACAGGACGACTGTCGGAAGTATGGAAGACAGCAAATGTAGTCCCAATTTCTTAAAAAAGGAGACAGGCACGAAGGATTAAATTACAGACCAGTGTCAGACGTGTATAGTATGCAAGGTCATGGAGAAAATTATCAGCGGAAGAGTGGTGGAACACCTAGAAAAGAATGAGCTTATCAATGAGAGCCAGCACGGTTTCAGAGACGGGAAATCCTGCATCACAAACCTACTGGAGTTCTATGAGAGGGTGACGGCAGTAGGACGAGAGAGAGGGGTGGGTAGATTGCATTTTCTTGAACTGTAAGAAGGCGTTTGACACGGTTCCACTCAAGAGATTAGTGCAAAAGCTGGAGGACCAGGAGGGATAACAGTGAATGGATCAGGGAATACCTGTCAGGAAGACAACAGCGAGTCATGGTAAGTGGCGAGGTCTCAGAGTGGGCGCCTGTAACGAGTGGTGCTGTTTCTGGTATTTGTGAACATGACGGAAGGAATAGACTCGGCAGTGTCCCTGTTTGCGGATGATGTGAAGTTGATGAGAAGAATTCAGTCGGACGAGGACCAGGCAGAACTACAGGGGGGATCTAGACAGGCTGCAGGCCTGGTCCAGTAAATGGCTCCTGGAGTTCAACCCCACCAAGTGCAAAGTCATGAAGACTGAGGAAAGGCAAGGAAGGCCACAGACGGAGTACAATCTAGAGGGCCAGAGCCTACAAAGCTCACTCAAGGGAAAGGATCTTGGTGTGAGTATAACACCGGGAACATCTCCTGAGGCGCACATCAACCAAATAACTGCTGCAGCATACGGGCGCCTGGCAAACCTAAGAACAGCATTCCGACATCTAAATAAAGACTCATTCAGGACCCTGTACACTGTGTACGTTAGGCCTATATTGGAATATGCAGCGCCAGTTTGGAACCCTCACCTGGCCAAGCATGTGAGGAAACTAGAGAAAGTGCAAAGGTTTGCAACAAGACTAGTCCCGGAGCTAAGGGGTATGTCCTACGAGGAGAGATTAAGGGAAATCGACTTGACGACATTGGAAGACAGGAGAGATAGGGAAGATATGATAACCACATATAAAATACTGAAAAGAATCGACAAGGTGGACAGAGACAGGATGTTCCAGAGATGGGACACAACAACAAGGGGACACAGTTGGAAGTTGAATACTTAGATGAATCACAGGGACAGTAGGAAGTATTTCTTCAGTCACAGAGTTGTCTGGCAGTGGAATAGTCTGGAAAGTGATGGGAAGTGATGTAGTGGAGGCAGGATCCATACATAGCTTGAAGAAGAGGTATGATAAAGCGCATGGAGCAGGAAGAGTGACCCAGTAGCGACCAGTGAAGAGGCGGGGCCAGGAGCTATGAATCGACTCCTGCAACCACAACTAGGTGAGTACACACAGGGTAGACACGCCGCTCTCGGAAGCGCATTTGTTTATGTATCTGGAATTTATTATCATATGTATGCGTGTGTCAGCTTGTGTCTGCCTGTCTGCTCTTGTTGTGTGTATAACCGAGATGTCTTCCTTCTTCCCTTCCTCCCTCCCTCTCTACCTACTTTTCACTAAAACTATCTTCTCTACTTTTCTCACTAATCTCTACCTGCCTCCTCTCCCCATCCCATTTCTGTCTTTTTCTAGTTCACCCTCCCTCCCTACTTTACATCTTTTTCTCACCATTCCACCCTCTCTCGATCATTCCTCTCCACACCCTCCTTTCTTCTGTACCACTCTTCCATCTCTCTCCTGGCCCAACCTCCCTCACTCCACTCGTCGTCCTCCACTCCTCCATCCTCCCTGCTTGAGGCGACGCGTGCCGTGCAATATAAATATTCACTTGTATAGTATTATCCCAGGTAAAAACATTCGTATGTGAATGTATGCACACGGCTACTAACTCGTAAACACCCAAGAAAGTAGGGGTGGACGGGAGTGCGGGAGTGTGGTACACACACACACGCATGACATCGCAGACCTCTGTTGTGAATTGAAGAACACACTGGCAGAGGTTAAGTCATTTTTACTAGTATAAACAATACCTGACTTGCTAGAGTAGCCGATGCGATATTCCTGGAAAGACAAACAACTTCCTCAGCATGTTTTGTGTGACACTTGAGAGAGAGAACAATTTGAAGCATGCCAACTTCCACAGCAGAAGCGAAAACAGAGCATCATTCTTCTCTCAGGGTGTGCTGGTGCTTCTGCCAGAGAATTAATTTAGTTTGCCACGCATAAATAAGTACACTCTCAAGAAAATTGGGATACGAAGGGTTGGGGAGAGATTGTTGTTTGCTAATTGTTAAACTAGAATATAAATTATTGCAGTAAGATTGTTGTGTGGTGCTTGTTAAACAAGATAAATATTTGTAGGAGTATGTTGTATGGTAGTTGACACTGGACACTCTACGAGGTTACAAGTCATTGATCATGTGGGAGTTTTTCCACGTTAATGTGAAAATCCCTCCCCAAACGTGACAATTCCTCTCCAGAAGTGAGTATCCCTCCCCCAGAAGGGAGTACCCCCCCTCAGGAGTGACTGTCCCTCCCCAGAAGTGAGTATCCTTCCCCAGGAGTGAGTATACCTCTCCAGGAGTGAGTATCCCTCCCCAGGAGTAAGAATCCCTCCCCAGGAGTGAGAATCACTCCCCAGGAGTGAGAATGCCTCCCCAGGAGTGAGAATCCCTCCCCAGGAGTGAAAATCCCTCCCCAGGAGTGAGAATCCCTCCCCAGGAGTGAGAATCCCTCCCCAGGAGTGAGAATCCCTCTCCAGGAGTGAGAATCCCTCTCCAGGAGTGAGAATCCCTCTCCAGGAGTGAGAATCCCTCCCCAGGAGTGATTAACACACCCCCAGGAGTGAGTCCCTCACCTAGAAGTGAGTACCCCTCCCCCGGAGTGTCATCTTCCTGCACGCTCACCACTACCTAAACTACCTCTTTTGTTGTATTTATCCTCAGATCTGTCAGCTCTTATATTTTACACATTATAAACTCATTTTTGGATCAAGCTCACAAAAGTAACAGAAGGAGCTTCTATCCTACGGTGTCAGGAGTAGAGAACTGTGTCCTCTGTAGTATATTTAATTTACATGCTTTTGCTGACAAGATCACTTATGTCGATCCTCCAGTTAGTGTTCTGGAAGCACCCACTAACAACTTGGGTGATTCCAGTGCTACGTATAAAAACATTGGTTGCTCGTATTTCAGGATTTACAACGTAATTCAGTTGTCACTCATAAATTAGTTACTGTCACTCATAAACATTAATGATGATGTGGGTGTGACTTGTGAATCAGTCTCTGGTGAAGCACAATGCCAAGCCTTTTCCCTACTGATGGTTACCTATAAGTTACCTACAGTCTCTTCTGGAGGTCACTGCCCCTGCGGCCAGGTCCCAGAAAAGACGACCTGGTTGCTGGCCTGATCGATCAAGCAAGTGATTCCGTCCGCAGGCCAACGTAAGCACTACAACCCGGCTGATCAGGAACTGGTTTGAAGAATTTGTTGAATTTCCTCTTGAAGTCATGCTAAAATTTTGTTGGTAATTACCACGTATGCATGAAGGGTGTTGAAGAGTGGTGGTCTCATAATACTTATTGAGCTCTCTCATTGTAATCGTCGCTTCCCTGCTCATCATCGGAGGTATCCTACACCGTCTGCCAAGCCTCTTGTGTTTATAAGTAACAATTTCGGTGTACAGGTTTGGGAGGAATCGCTCTAGTATCTTCCAGGTATAGATTATGATGCATCTTTCTCGCCTACTTTCAAATCACTACAGTTCGAGGGACTTAAAATGATCCCAGTAATTTAGGTGCCTGAGTTTATACGAACTGTGGAGGTTCACGTACGTTTTCCAGTTCTGTAATTTCTCCTGCCTTGAAGGGGGCCGTTAGTACATCAATATTCCAATCAACAGATAACGAGTGACCTGAAGAGTGTCATCATTGATTTGGAATTTCTTGTGTTGTGCATATGCTGTGATTCAGTGTGATTGGCAGTCTTCTTACAACTCTAAAAATCTTGAAAATGTAGGATGTCAGCGATATCGGTCTATAGTTTTTTGTGATTACTTTATTGCCACGTTCATGCAGTGGTGTTATGTCAGAGGTTTTTAAAATGACTGTGCGATGCCTCCCGTGTCCAGGTTCCTTCTCTGTGGAACATTATAGCCACGTGATATTGGCTTCTTGCAATTCTTGATAAATACGGAGTTCCACGAGTCTCGGCCTGGGGCAGAGTGCACGGACTTGCAATTACTGGCTTTTTCAAAATAAGGCGAGATTAGAGCTATATCAAAGATCATGGAAATGTTTGTTGCATTTTGCGTCTCGTTCATGAAAAACTTACATGGATCGTCACCAAACCGAATCCCAAATATTACAGGAATAACTATTAAGAAACACAGGAAATTAAATACAAGTGTATACTGAATGTAAATTAAGTTTGTAAAATCTAACATATTGCTTGTTCATCAGACAAAAAAAAAAGAAAAAGAATAATAATCGCGAGGAGGGTGCCCGCTAGAGAGCATAACATCCACAGATTGTTAGGTAGGTGGTGATGGAGGGAGATGCTGTGGTATAACAGCATCACTTTGCATAACAGAACGCTGGTTATCACTTCCTGAGTCACCACTTTCACTGGAATGTATTTCCAAAATATATGTTTTAATAGATACATCTAGAGGCGAGAAGTGAAGTGGACTGGAACTGATAGGGATAGACTCGGAGGTGTCAGGTAAGCTAGAGACAGTTGTGTTACTGGTGAGGGAACACAACCATGTACCGTATTATAGTCGATGCTGAAGTCTGAGTGATGTGTCACACCTACGTCTGTAGTTACTAGTTGTCAAAGGCACTTGTCAATAGACACTTGCCTGGTGTGTGAGGGGTGAGTGATCTATCCTGACTTTGCACTTATCCCTTTCACTTTGGTGTGTGTGTGTGTGTGTGTTAATAGTTATGCAAGGCTATATATCTAGCGAGGAGACAGTAATCGTACCGTACAGTTTTCTGCTGCTGCTGCTGCTGTTGCTGCTGCGGCTGCGGCTGCGGCTGCGGCTGCGGCTGCGGCTGCGGCGGCGACGGCGACGACGCGAGAGTCCCTCTGCTGTTGGGACACAACGTTGCTTTAATAGTTGAAAACCACACGTTCGTTATTTGGAATGTGAGAGAGGGTTACAACGAAGCAGACTTTGTGTGCTGTGTGGGTGCTGTATTACAGTTCAACCTCATGTTTCTTAGTGTTATTTTGGTGTTCAGTTTCTTGTGTGTCTGAGTGTTGTATCAGTTTTCTCTCTCTTGTATTTCTTATCGACAGTATACTAACCTATGTGATATGTCAAAGTAAGATATATTATTAATGAAAATAAATTGCCAAACATATTAAGCAAATATCCTAAATTTGTTTGCAACTGATAAGACAATTGTAGATAAAAATCTAGATGTGCTCCTGTTAACCCTTTCAGGACCAGATTCCTAGGCCTTTTGTGTATCTGTATGCTCTTGCGCTACCGTCTGCTGGATGGAAATGTTGTGCACAATAAACTAGTCGCTTCCCCGGCAAAATGTAAATCTTGCGTTTTCTTGGCTTTGTCTCAGCATATAGTGCTCTGGGTCCATAACTCCCTCAATGTTAGTGTGTGGTGAATCTAGTTTCTATGAAGGTGTGTGTGTGTGTACTCACCTAGTTGTGGTTTTCAGGGGTCGAGTCATAGCTCCTGGCCCCGCCTCTTCCCTGGTCTCTACTGGGTCACTCCCCGAACCATGAGTTTTGTGTGTGTGTGTGTGTGCGTGTGTGTGTGCGTGTGTGTGTGTGTGTGTGTGTGTGTGTGTGTGTGCGTGTGTGTGTGTGTGTGTGTGCGTGTGCGTGTGCGTGTGCGTGTGTGTGTGTGTCTGTGTGTGTGTGTGTGCGTGTGCGTGTGCGTGTGTGTGTGTGTGTGTGTGTGTGTGTGTGTGTGTGTGTGTGTTTACTCGTCTATTTGAGATTTCAGGGGTCGATTCACAGCTCGTATCTTTGTCCTCACCTAATTGTACTTACCAAATTGTGGTTGCAAGGGTCGATTCATAGCTTCTATCCCCGCCTCTTCACTGGTCGATACTCGGTCCACTCTCCAACTGCTCAATGAGCTTTATCATACCTCTTTGTGTGTTGCCTGATAAGCCGAAATGGTCAGTTATATATAATATATATACACATATATATTTTTTATTAACACAGCCGTTTCCCACCAAGGCAGGGT
>NC_091371.1:19197712-19262173 GCF_038502225.1 Cherax quadricarinatus | reverse complement strand
TTTCCCACCAAGGCAGGGTGGCCCGAAAAAAAAACTCGCCATCATTCATTGTATCACTGTCTTGCCAGAGGCACGCTTACACTACAGTTATAAAACTGCAACATTAACACCCCTCCTTCAGAGTGCAGACACTGTACTTCCCATCTTCAGGATTCAAGTCCTCTCGGTTTCCTTGAATCCCTTCATAAATATTACCCTGCTTACACTCTAACAGCACGTCAAGTCCTTAAAACCATTTGTCTCCAGTTGCTCCTATCTAACATGCTCACGCATGCTTGCTGGAAGTCCAAGCCCCTTGCACACAAAACCTCCTTTACCCCCTCCCTCCAACCATTTCTAGGCCGACCCCTACCCCGCCTTCCCTCTACTGCAGATTTATACACTCTCGAAGTCATTCTATTTTGTTTCATTCTCTCTACATGCCCGAACCACCTCAACAACCCCTCCTCAGCCCTCTGGATAATAGTTTTGATAATCCCGCACCTCCTCCTAATTTCCAAACTACGAATTCTCTGCATTATCTTCACACCACACACTGCTCTCAGACACGACATCTCCACTGCCTCCAGTCTTCTCACTGTTGCAGCATTCACCACCGATGCTTCATAGCCATATAAGAGCGTTGGTATAACTGTACTCTCATTCATTCCCCTCTTTGCTTCCATGGACAGAGTTCTTTGTCTCCACAGACTCCTCAGTGCACCACTCACCTTTTTCCTCTCGTCAATTCTATGATTCACCTCATCTTTCATAGACCCATCTGCTGACACGTCCACTCCTAAATATCTGAATACATTCGCCTCCTCCATACTCTCTCCCTCCAATCTGATATCCAATCTTTTGTTACCTTTTTTTTTTATCCTCATCACCTTACTCTTTCCTATATTCACTTTCAGTTTTCTTTTACATGCCCTACCAAACTCATGCACCAACCTCTGCAGCTTCTCTTCAAAATCTCCCAAAAGCACAGTGTCATCAGCATAGAGTAACTGTGACAACTCCCACTTTGTGTTAGATTCTTTATCTTTTAACCCCACACCTCTTGCCAACACCCGAGCATTCACTTCTCTTACAACCCCATCTGAATATATTGAACAGGCACGGTGACATCACACATCCTTGTCTAAGGCCTGCTTTTACTGGGAAATAATCTCCCTCTCTCCTACATACTCTAACTTGAGCCTCACTATCCTCGTAAAAACTCTTCACTGCTTTCAGTAACCTACCTCCTACACCATACACCTGCAACATCTGCCACATTGCCCCCCTATCCACCCTATCATACGCCTTTTCCAAATCCATAAATGCCACGAAAACCTCTTTACCCTTATCTAAATACTGTTCACTTATAAGTTTCACTGTAACAGTTGGTCTACATACCCCCTACCCTTCCTAAAGCTTCCTTGTTCGTCTGCTATCCTACTCTCCGTTAATCTTAATTCCTCCAATAATAACTCTACCATACACTTTACCAGGTATACTCAACAGACTTATTCCCTTATAATTTTTGCATTCTCTTTTGTCCCCTTTGCCTTTATACAAAGGAACTATGCATGCTCTCTGCCAGTCCCTAGGTACCTTACCCTCTTCTATACATTTATTAAATAAAAGCACCAACCACTCCAATGCTATATCTCACCTGCTTTTAACATTTCTGTCTTTATCTCATCAATCCCAGCTGCCTTACCCCCTTTCAGTCTACCCATTGCCTCATGAACTTCCCCCACACTCACAACTGACTCTTCCTCACTCCAACAAGATGTTATTCCTCCTTGCCCTATACACGAAATCACAGCTTCCCTATCTTCATCAACATTTAACAGTCCTCAAAATATTCCCTCCATCTTCCTGATACCTCTAACTCTCCATTTAATAACTCTTCTCTCCTATTTTTAACAATCAAATCCATTTGTTCCCTAGGCTTCCTCAACTTATTAATCTGACTCCAAAACTTTTTCTTATTTTCAATAAAATTTGTTGATAACATCTCACCCACTCTCTCATTTGCTCTCTTTTTACATTGCTTCACCACTCTCCAAGGTTAAATAGTCCTGTTTCGCAATCCTGCGATTGGTTATAGTCCATAGATTCTCAAATGGGTTAAGGACAAGAGTTTCCAGGCCAATTTAGAACGCTTAACCCACTCTCTTCTATGAATGTCAACATTTTTCTGGAAGTGGGGCATGGAGCAAGATCCTGCTGGAAAATCCCTTCTCTCTCAGGAAAGTCTATATCCACAATGGGAAGCAAATAAGTTGCCAGGATTACCTTGTATTTGTCACCGTTAATCGTTCCTCAATAACAAGCCGTTCAGGGCCTTTAGTAGTAAAACTACCCCAAAACATCTTGCGGTGGGTGTTTTGGCGCTTGTTGAATGTGTCTATTCTCACTGCCACTGATATCTTCCCATGTACTTCAAAATGCGCCTCATCTGAAAATATATCTTTTTTTTTCTTTCATCTGTCGTCCATTCCTGATGATAGAGTGCTCACCGCAGCCTTTTTTCTTCATACCAGCAGTCAGTTGTTTTTTACCGGCTTTCTGGCAGTTCTGCCAACTTCAAGGAGCCTTCGTCAGACGTTGAAGAATCAACATTTATGCCATCTGAAGCCAAATTTCTCTGTAGATCTTTGCTGGTTTTCTTGGGATCCTTCACACTATTTCTTATGATAATCTTGTCATCATGAGGTGTTGTTTTGCGTTTTCTTCCACAACTCCCGCCACGCAGCGCTCCACAATCACCACTGTCGTTAGCTCTTCAGAATCCGATTAACAGTTGACTTTGCTAGGCTCATATTTTCGGCTAACTGTCTGATACTCAAATGAGCATGTTTTCTAAGAGTTACAATACTTACACACTTCCTACGTGTAACATCCATCATGAGTTTCAACATAATCATGAGTTGAAGGGGAGAATTTGGTGAAACCACATTCACTCGTGGAGCTCGCTTGCAGGAATAGCCTTACAGAGCAACAGCTTTTGTAGCACTGACAAGAGTCACAGGGTAACACCACAGTTAGATGGTTGCCAGAAGTCAGAAGCAAAATCTTCTGAAAAGAACAGAACCCAAACTACATTAATTAAGCCGTAAACTAAGACATATTATGAGATAACAAAATTTACTCCTGGCCCAATTGATCTGCACACTACATATATATATATATATATTTATATATATATATATTATATATATATATATTATATATATATATATTATATATATATATATATATGTGCAAGGAATTCGCAAGAGCAGGCGAAATATACACAAACACTGATCTCTGGCTCAAGGAGACTCGAACCGACGAACCTTAGGACAAGGTACGCAGTGCTATACTAATCTACCCACACTGGACAATACCTTGGCGTGCAGCTTGCCTTGGATCAACGTGTAGCGCAAGCTGCACGCCAAGGTATTGCCCAGTGTGGGTAGATTGGTATAGCACTGTGTACCTTGTTCCAAGGTTCGTAGGTTCGAGTCTCCTTCAGCCAGAGATCAGTGTTTGTGTATATTTCGCCTGCTCTTGCGAATTCCTTGCATTGTTAAAATCTCTAGTAAGGCTGATGCATGCAGGGGATGAGATGAAAAGCTGTAAGCCTTCTCCCTGAAAGCTGGCTGCCTTGGATCAACGTGTAGCGCAAGCTGCACGCCAAGGTATTGTCCATTGTGGGTAGATTGGTATAGCACTGCGAACCTTGTCCAAGGTTCGCAGGTTCGAGTCTCCTTCAGCCAGAGATCAGTGTTTTATATATATATATATATATATATATATATATATATATATATATATATATATATATATATATATATATATATATATATAATTATATGTATGTATATATATATTGATTGATAATTTGGAGGGGTGTGTGATGGGGTGCGGCCAGCCTCACTTCCTACACGTTAATGGGAAACTCGCCACGCTCCTCTTATCTTCTGCAGAACAAGATGGCCTGCCTTTGTATGCGTGTGTGTTGGGGAGGGATGGTGCGTGTTCACATTTGGTGTACATGTGCGGATGGGTGGGTGTGCGTGTGGAAAGCAGTTCCTATAAGAAAATAGCAGAGGAGCATTGGCCTATTTTATACACGGTGGTAAAATGTTGGATGTTCATTATTAACTTGAGAGCTGAGAACCTTTTTCCTTTATGCTTGAGAGTCAAAACTTTGTTGAGTGTGGAGTAAGAGGTAGGAGTGGCACTCACTCCACTCCCTTCCCCAACTTACGGAATATATCTCAATAACAATACAGAACTTCATTACAAACATCTTTAGATTTATAATTGTATTTTTATGGTAATTATGTAATTATATATATATATATAATAGAAGACAAGCGACAACAGAAAGTATTGGCTGCAACACGAAAGGCCTAGAGCTATCGTTCAACTCCCCATGTGGTTTTGTACACACACACATTATATATGTGTATATATATATATATATATATATATATATATATATATATATATATATATATATATATATATATATATATATATATATATATATGTATGCTATGTAGTTGCAAGCGCACGCACCAAAGCACTAACAAGGAACGCACAGTGAGATACAATGTAAGATAATCACTTTAAGGCTTGTGAACAGTCACTCATTTGACTGTCTTAGCAACAGTGACATGCTGGCTTATTAGGAGGATAGGCTGCCAGCTACACTCTTGCTTAAGCAGCTCACACACAGCAATAGAGCCTCTTCAGCGAGGTGTCCCTCTTAGCCTTGCGTCTGGTATGGGTTTTGGGAAGCTGCTGGCTATTGTTGGAGAAGTCGTCGGTCAGGAGACTGAGCTGGGTCTTGCTATAACTCGCCAGGGATCATCTAGCTCCCACCATCAACCAGCTGATGAGGTGAGAGGCTTCCTGAGTGCGCTACCCAAGGCTTCGTTCCAACAATCGTTGCCACAGTCACTGTGATGTGTTAGAAGCTGCTGGATCCGGCAGGGGCGAGGTGGTGCTGGGGCAGGGCAGGGGAGTTGGGGTGGTGGTTGATAATGTAGAGGTGAAGTAGTAGTCGTAATAACGGGAGAGGAGGGTGGTTGTGTTGTTATTATTGTGGGGAGATGTTATGTTGTGTTCTGTGTTATGTCGCGGGATCTTGATCTTAGGCTCACATCTCCCCAGAGATAAACACAGGCGTACGCGCGCGTGCACGCGCACTCAGGCATAGCTTGGTGAGTAAACACACGCACATTGCTATTCCTGATATACGCAAATGACCTGCCAGAGAGAATTGAATCCTATGTATCACTGTTTGCTAATGTGAAGCTAATGAAAAGAATAAGAACGGGAGGGAACAGACAGGCTACACAGAGACTTGGAAAGGTTGCAACAGTGATCAAACTAGACTTTCAACTCAAACATGTGTCATGTCATGCGAATCAGAGAGAGAGAGAAAGAGGAGGATGGGGAAAGATCGTGATATAGAAATTAAGCATCACACTAAATCTAACACCACAGGAGCACCTCAGTAGTACCTCAGCAGTACAACTTTTTACGTTAAGAAGACACCCTATGCAATTTATGGCATTTTATTGCCAAAATTTTTGGTCCACTAGGGACTTTACAAATTCTTAATTCATGAGAACTGGCACAGTCCCGGTGGATGGAAAGTCTTCTTAGTAAAATACCATTAAAACACATATTGTCTCGTTAACAAACTTGCCGATAAATAATACCATTGATATTTGACATACCTCTGCGGTATATGATTTCCGAATGAAACTTAATAGTTATAATTATAACCATAATTTGTAAAGGGGTGGACCGGTAAGCCAGTGGAAGGCCTCGGTCAGATGACCAAAAGCTTCAGCTGTGGGTTGTCATATGATTAAGACCCGCGTCAGGAAACACTTGTCCTGTTTCCTGACGAACTTTTCCTAACCTTAACCTTGTTTTCCGATACATAAGAGGAGAGGAGCACTGCAGCAGACCTACTGACCCATGCTAGCGAAGGTCCCTCGCAAGTCCCAACTCTCTAACTCGTATAATACAATGGTACAGTGTACCGGCGGTATGTAAATAAGACACTGCAGGTAACAGCATTTTATTGGAAAGACGTTTCGCCCACCAGGGACATGCCAAGTATGGGTCAACTGACCTGCTGTACTGTTTCTCCATTTTTATGCTCTCATGTTCTTAAATATTATTTGAGTCTTGGTGTAGTAAAAAAGTGGAACGAACTGGATGAATAAGTGGAGAGAGAGAGAGAGAGAGAGAGAGAGAGAGAGAGAGAGAACAAAGCAGCACAATACAGTGACTGGAACATTACCCGCACATAGGAGAAAGGAACTTCTGACGACGTTTCGGTCCTACTTGGACCACTAGTTAGTCACACACTAACATGTGTTAGTATTTGACTAGTTAATGGTCCAAGTCGGACCGAAACGTCGTCAGACATTTCTCATATGTGCAGGTTATTTATGTAAGTGGAGGCAGTATGAGTCCATAGTTTTAAGAATACGTTCACTATGATACAGATGACCATTACAGTCTGAAACACTGCTGACGCTACACTGCTGTAAAATATGTATCCTGGAATTACAAAATACACGACAAGGCTTCAGATAACAGAGGCTAAACTAATACAAAAAAGAATAAAAAGAGAAATAACCCACGAAGATTCGGTGAACTTAATTAGTTTTATCTAAGACAGAAATCATATACACTGAGAGGAAATAAAAATTCTTCCAGCTGCATGGTGATTGGTCAGTGAGAAATAATGATATGGAAATTAGCGTGAGTAGATGCAATCAAAATATGGGCGAAGACTACCTGGCTTAGTGACTCACACAAGATGAGAATAAATTACCTCGCCATATTGTAAGTGTCAACACTAGATGCGCCTGAGAATGTGCTAGCTCCCTCCACTCCCTTTCTCGCTCCATCCACTCCCTTTCTCCCTCCACTCCCTTTCTCCCTCCCTCCACTCCCTTTCTCCCTCCACTCCCTCCCTCCACTCCCTTTCTCCCTCCCTCCACTCCCTTTCTCCCTCCCTCCACTCCCTTTATCCCTCCCTCCACTCTCTTTCTCCCTCTCTCCCTCCCTCCACTCCCTTTCTCCCTCCACTCCCTTTCTCCCTCCCTCCACTACCTTTCTCCCTCCACTCCCTTTCTCCCTCCCTCCACTACCTTTCTCCCTCCCTCCACTCCCTTTCTCCCTCCCTCCCTCCACTCCCTTTCTCCCTCCCTCCCTCCCTCCACTCCCTTTCTCCCTCCCTCTACTACCTTTCTCCCTCCCTCCACTCCCTTTCTCCCTCCCTCCCTCCACTCCCTTTCTCCCTCCCTCCCTCCACTCCCTTTCTCCCTCCCTCCCTCCACTCCCTTTCTCCCTCCACTCCCTTCTTTCCTTACCCCGTTACGTTCTTCCTCACTCCACCCCTCCCTGACCCCGTTACACACTCCATGATCCGTCACTCACTCACACACACACACACACACACACACACACACACACACACACACACACACACACACACCCTGTCCCCGTCACACTCCCTGACCCCGTCACACACACTTCCTGACCCCGTCACACACTCCCTGACCCCATCGCGCACACACTCCCTGACCCCGTCACACACTCCATGATCCCCGTCACACACTCCATGACCCCGTCACACACTCCATGACTCCGTCACACACTCCATGACTCCGTCACACACTCCCTGACCTCGTCACACTCCCTGTTACGAACACACGTGTAGACGGTTGGCCTGCACACCTGGCTGTAGCACCATAACCACGCAGGAACGAGCAGAAAGACAGCAGAGAGTAAATACTTGTATTTCCTTCACCAAACAGTAATTAGGTATGTACATTAAGGCAAATGTAAACAAGAGACCCGATGAGAACCGTAGTGACCAGACTTGGAGTTAAGTCTGCCAAGGATGATTAACAAGTGTATCACATCGCTTCACTACTTTAGCGGGCTTCCTTATGATTGGCTGGTTGAACCAAGGTACCAGCATAACGACGGGGCCCCTACTCGTTATAATCTTAGCAGCTGGTTCACTGGTCGAGAGGGTAGCCTATATGGGTGTGTGACATATGCCAAATAAAATGTAACGTACTCAGCATGCCACACTTCCTGAACCCATCACACACTCCCTGGTCCCGTTACGTACTCCCTGACCCCTACTCACTCACACACACACACACACACACACACACACACACACACACACACACACACACACACACACACACACACACACACACATACACACACATACACACACACTCTCACACACACACACACACACACACACACACACACACACACACACACACACACACACACACTCACACACACACACACACACACACACTCACACACACACACACACACACACACACACACACACACACACACACACACACACACACACACACACACACACCCCTCTCTGACCCCTGAAACACCTAGACAGAAATTTAAATTTACCATACCTCACCTATCTTAGCCAAGACATCACATAACTCTGAGCTGCCAGGCAAAGCTAACATTGCTTCTAAAACTATTTCATTTCGTCTCCCTTTTTTTTCACTCTGGCTCACTAGGATTCTTATAATTCTTGAACACGAGCGTAATTAATATTGATGATGTACCATACCGACTTGTTGATCAATACGACACATGTGCAATACCTCGTATCTTTAATGCTACAACGTTTCGCATGTATAACAAACTTCTTCAGACTAATACAGGCGAACATTGGAGACAGAGGTAGTTTTATGGTGGTCATTCCCTCAGCCTTGAGTAATGTTTAGATCTATAGTCTTGAGCAAGACTAGTGTTTAGATCTATAGTCTTGAGCAAGACTGTAGTGTTTAGATCTATAGTCTTGAACAAGACTGTAGTGTTTAGATCTATAGTCTTGAGCAAGACTGTAGTGTTTAGATCTATAGTCTTGAGCAAGACTGTAGTGTTTAGATCTGTAGTCTTGAGCAAGACTAGTGTTTAGATCTATAGTCTTGAGCAAGACTGTAGTGTTTAGATCTATAGTCTTGAACAAGACTGTAGTGTTTAGATCTATAGTCTTGAGCAAGACTAGTGTTTAGATCTATAGTCTTGAGCAAGACTGTAGTGTTTAGATCTGTAGTCTTGAGCAAGACTAGTGTTTAGATCTATAGTCTTGAGCAAGACTGTAGTGTTTAGATCTATAGTCTTGAACAAGACTGTAGTGTTTAGATCTATAGTCTTGAGCAAGACTGTAGTGTTTAGATCTATAGTCTTGAACAAGACTGTAGTGTTTAGATCTATAGTCTTGAGCAAGACTGTAGTGTTTAGATCTATAGTCTTGAACAAGACTGTAGTGTTTAGATCTGTAGTCTTGAGCAAGACTGTAGTGTTTAGATCTATAGTCTTGAACAAGACTGTAGTGTTTAGATCTATAGTCTTGAGCAAGACTGTAGTGTTTAGATCTATAGTCTTGAACAAGACTGTAGTGTTTAGATCTATAGTCTTGAACAAGACTGTTGTGTTTAGATCTATAGTCTTGAGCAAGACTGTAGTGTTTAGATCTGTAGTCTTGAGCAAGACTGTAGTGTTTAGATCTATAGTCTTGAGCAAGACTGTAGTGTTTAGATCTATAGTCTTGAGCAAGACTGTAATGTTTAGATCTGTAGTCTTGAGCAAGACTGTAGTGTTTAGATCTATAGTCTTGAACAAGACTGTAGTGTTTAGATCTATAGTCTTGAGCAAGACTGTAGTGTTTAGATCTATAGTCTTGAACAAGACTGTAGTGTTTAGATCTATAGTCTTGAGCAAGACTAGTGTTTAGATCTATAGTCTTGAACAAGACTGTAGTGTTTAGATCTATAGTCTTGAGCAAGACTAGTGTTTAGATCTATAGTCTTGAACAAGACTGTAGTGTTTAGATCTGTAGTCTTGAGCAAGACTAGTGTTTAGATCTATAGTCTTGAGCAAGACTGTAGTGTTTAGATCTATAGTCTTGAGCAAGACTGTAGTGTTTAGATCTATAGTCTTGAACAAGACTGTAGTGTTTAGATCTATAGTGTAAAGTAAAAGGACACAAGTGCAACTAATGTGACATTTATTGTGGCAACGTTTCGCTCTCCAGGAGCTTTATCAAGCCATTACAAACAATACATGGACACAGAGGGTATATAAAGGCTCAGAGTGAGGTGAATACTAGTGAGGTACCATTTCGATGTTCACTAGTGGTAGTAGTAGTAGTAGTAGTAGTAGTAGTGGTAGTGACAAAAGTAATACGATATGGTAGAGCAATTAATTCGTACATGAGTAAAAGGATATAAAAGCTATTACTTGGGTAACATAAAAATAGATTGGACAAATATAAACTGGAATGAGGCAGGTTGTTTCAGTGTTCACTCTCTGTGCTTTGTGTAGTATAACAGGAGAGACTATGTGATGGCAGGGTTTACTGTTTTCAGGAGGATTCTTGCTAAGACTTCGGAGATGGTGAAGCTGCCGTTGTTTTGTTTAATTGTATTCGAAACAGCGATCAGTGCTGATTCAAGGCACTTGCGTGTGCGGAAATTAGTTTCTTTTATCACTAATTGGGCGTCTCTGAATTTCATAAGATGATTGGTGGAATTTCGGTGTTGTACACAGGCGTTGTTTAAGTTGTCGTTCCTACATGCGTATATGTGTTCATTGAGGCGGGTGTCGAGGTTTCTTGCTGTTTCACCTACGTAGATCTTGTCACAGCCTCCACAGGGTATAGTGTAAACTCCTGCATTGACTGGTTCGTGGTGCTTGGGTTTTGTCCTGGTTAGATCCTTTATTGAAGTGGTAGAAGCGATGGCGACTCTGGTGTTAGCTTGTGAAAGTACTTTTGAGACGTTTAGTGCAACCTGGCTGTTGGGAAGAATTATGACTTTGTTGGGAGCGGTGTTGATGCGTGGAGAATTGATGATCTGAAGAGCTCTTTTCTTGCAGTCTTTGATGAAAAAAGAAGGAAATTGTAACTCAGTGAATGTTTGGTGAATGTAAGTACATTCCTCGTCAAGAAACTCAGGACTACAAATTCGGTATGCTCTTAGGAAAAACCCGATGATGATGCCTCTTTTGGTCTTGGTATCTTGACTGGAATAGAAGTGTGTGAGATCATTTTTATTGGTGGGTTTCCGATAAACTTGAAATCTTAGGTTGTTGTCTACTTTGTGAATGAGGACGTCGAGGAAAGGTAGCTTGTCATTGGACTCTTCTTCTAGTGTAAACTGAATCGCTGGTTCAACTGCGTTGAGCCTTGCCTGAAGATCCCGTACATCAAAACGTTTTGGAGTTATTACGAGGACATCGTCCACGTAACGTAACCAAGTGACGCTTGAAGGGATGATGTTGGCGAAGTGTTCGGACTCTAGGTGTTCCATGTATAAGTTGGCTAGGACGGCACTTATTGGGGACCCCATTCCCATGCCGTAGGTTTGTTTGTAGAGCTTGTTATTGAAGGAAAAACAGTTGAAGTTAACACAGAGTTCAATCAAGTCAACAAAATCTCCGGGAGGTAAAGGAAGATTAAGGTCCTGGTTGACTTTACGTCGTAGAACCTCGATGGCTTTTTTGGTAGGTACTTTTGTGAAGAGGGAAGTCACATCCAAACTGCTTAGTTTCTTGTTACGGATGGAGAGGTTACGGATGCGGTTGAGAAGGTCGCCTGAGTGTTTAAGATGAGCGGGGCTGATGGTCCCCAGAAGGCAGGAAAGATGTTTGGCAAGAACTCCGGCTAGTTTGTGTGGAGCACTGCCTATTCCTGACGTGATTGGTCTGAGAGGAATATTGTGTTTATGGGTCTTGGGTAAACCATACATGTGTGCTGGTTTAGGGTTGCTTGGTAACAAGTACAGAAGTTTCTTCCCTTCTCTAGTGCGTTTGAGTATTTGTCTGGTTTTGTATAGAAAGTCTTTGGTGAGCGTCTCCCACTGTTGAGTGCTGATGGGTTCGTAAGTAGATTGATCATTCAAAAGGTCCATCATTTTAGTGTTGTAGTCACTGGTGTTGAGTATGACGACTCCACCTCCTTTGTCGGCGGTGGTGACGATAATGTTGGGGTCGTTGGCGAGGTCCTTAAGGGCAGTGATGTATCTTCTAGGAAGATTAGAAGAAGAAGGTTCACATAAAGCTGCAGTGAGAAGGCCCTGTATATAACCCTTCTGGAAGTTGCTGTCACTGTGTCTATGGTTCCTGGTAACAAGATTGAGTTGATAGTTAGGTTTGCGTATGTTGGTGGTAAATTTGAGTCCCAGACTCAGTGCTTGTTTCTCGTAGTCGGTTAAGGTGCGTGACGATAAGTTGTTTATCAGGGATTCGCGTCCCATTTCCTTCCATCGACTGTTAGTGCAGAGGTACTGAAGTTTGCGATTGAGTTTGATCTTCTGTTGGAGGTTAGCTGTGGTGACTGTGCTGAGAATATGCTCAGCAGTGTGTTGGTCAATCTGAAGATTGGCCCTCATATTCCTTGCAGTTTCAAAGGTTTCCTTAGCGATGTTAGAAAGTTCTTCGGCACATTCAGTTAAGTAAGCTTGGGTAGCTGGAGAGAAGGGGTGCTTGGAGTTGGAGAGTTGTGCAGGAGTAGACTTAGGGATCACCTTCTCTGCCAGGCAATCTTGTAGGAAGTTGTGTCTGTTGCGATAGCTGTGAGCACGAAGAAGGGTGTCCAAATAACGTCTGCATGAAATGTCCATTATGTTGCGGTGTCCGACAGATTGTAATAAAGTTGGTAGAATTACCGACAATATGTAAAGTAAAAGGACACAAGTGCAACTAATGTGACATTTATTGTGGCAACGTTTCGCTCTCCAGGAGCTTTATCAAGCCATTACAAACAATACATGGACACAGAGGGTATATAAAGGCTCAGAGTGAGGTGAATACTAGTGAGGTACCATTTCGATGTTCACTAGTGGTAGTAGTAGTAGTAGTAGTAGTAGTAGTGGTAGTGACAAAAGTAATACAATATGGTAGAGCAATTAATTCGTACATGAGTAAAAGGATATAAAAGCTATTACTTGGGTAACATAAAAATAGGTTGGACAAATATAAACTGGAATGAGGCAGGTTGTTTCAGTGTTCACTCTCTGTGCTTTGTGTAGTATAACAGGAGAGACTATGTGATGGCAGGGTTTACTGTTTTCAGGAGGATTCTTGCTAAGACTTCGGAGATGGTGAAGCTGCCGTTGTTTTGTTTAATTGTATTCGAAACAGCGATCAGTGCTGATTCAAGGCACTTGCGTGTGCGGAAATTAGTTTCTTTTATCACTAATTGGGCGTCTCTGAATTTCATAAGATGATTGGTGGAATTTCGGTGTTGTACACAGGCGTTGTTTAAGTTGTCGTTCCTACATGCGTATATGTGTTCATTGAGGCGGGTGTCGAGGTTTCTTGCTGTTTCACCTACGTAGATCTTGTCACAGCCTCCACAGGGTATAGTGTAAACTCCTGCATTGACTGGTTCGTGGTGCTTGGGTTTTGTCCTGGTTAGATCCTTTATTGAAGTGGTAGAAGCGATGGCGACTCTGGTGTTAGCTTGTGAAAGTACTTTTGAGACGTTTAGTGCAACCTGGCTGTTGGGAAGAATTATGACTTTGTTGGGAGCGGTGTTGATGCGTGGAGAATTGAGTTCTTGCCAAACATCTTTCCTGCCTTCTGGGGACCATCAGCCCCGCTCATCTTAAACACTCAGGCGACCTTCTCAACCGCATCCGTAACCTCTCCATCCGTAACAAGAAACTAAGCAGTTTGGATGTGACTTCCCTCTTCACAAAAGTACCTACCAAAAAAGCCATCGAGGTTCTACGACGTAAAGTCAACCAGGACCTTAATCTTCCTTTACCTCCCGGAGATTTTGTTGACTTGATTGAACTCTGTGTTAACTTCAACTGTTTTTCCTTCAATAACAAGCTCTACAAACAAACCTACGGCATGGGAATGGGGTCCCCAATAAGTGCCGTCCTAGCCAACTTATACATGGAACACCTAGAGTCCGAACACTTCGCCAACATCATCCCTTCAAGCGTCACTTGGTTACGTTACGTGGACGATGTCCTCGTAATAACTCCAAAACGTTTTGATGTACGGGATCTTCAGGCAAGGCTCAACGCAGTTGAACCAGCGATTCAGTTTACACTAGAAGAAGAGTCCAATGACAAGCTACCTTTCCTCGACGTCCTCATTCACAAAGTAGACAACAACCTAAGATTTCAAGTTTATCGGAAACCCACCAATAAAAATGATCTCACACACTTCTATTCCAGTCAAGATACCAAGACCAAAAGAGGCATCATCATCGGGTTTTTCCTAAGAGCATACCGAATTTGTAGTCCTGAGTTTCTTGACGAGGAATGTACTTACATTCACCAAACATTCACTGAGTTACAATTTCCTTCTTTTTTCATCAAAGACTGCAAGAAAAGAGCTCTTCAGATCATCAATTCTCCACGCATCAACACCGCTCCCAACAAAGTCATAATTCTTCCCAACAGCCAGGTTGCACTAAACGTCTCAAAAGTACTTTCACAAGCTAACACCAGAGTCGCCATCGCTTCTACCACTTCAATAAAGGATCTAACCAGGACAAAACCCAAGCACCACGAACCAGTCAATGCAGGAGTTTACACTATACCCTGTGGAGGCTGTGACAAGATCTACGTAGGTGAAACAGCAAGAAACCTCGACACCCGCCTCAATGAACACATATACGCATGTAGGAACGACAACTTAAACAACGCCTGTGTACAACACCGAAATTCCACCAATCATCTTATGAAATTCAGAGACGCCCAATTAGTGATAAAAGAAACTAATTTCCGCACACGCAAGTGCCTTGAATCAGCACTGATCGCTGTTTCGAATACAATTAAACAAAACAACGGCAGCTTCACCATCTCCGAAGTCTTAGCAAGAATCCTCCTGAAAACAGTAAACCCTGCCATCACATAGTCTCTCCTGTTATACTACACAAAGCACAGAGAGTGAACACTGAAACAACCTGCCTCATTCCAGTTTATATTTGTCCAACCTATTTTTATGTTACCCAAGTAATAGCTTTTATATCCTTTTACTCATGTACGAATTAATTGCTCTACCATATTGTATTACTTTTGTCACTACTACTACTACTACTACTACTACTACCACTAGTGAACATCGAAATGGTACCTCACTAGTATTCACCTCACTCTGAGCCTTTATATACCCTCTGTGTCCATGTATTGTTTGTAATGGCTTGATAAAGCTCCTGGAGAGCGAAACGTTGCCACAATAAATGTCACATTAGTTGCACTTGTGTCCTTTTACTTTACATATTGTCGGTAATTCTACCAACTTTATTAGATCTATAGTCTTGAGCAAGACTGTAGTGTTTAGATCTATAGTCTTGAACAAGACTGTAGTGTTTAGATCTGTAGTCTTGAGCAAGACTAGTGTTTAGATCTATAGTCTTGAATAAGACTGTAGTGTTTAGATCTATAGTCTTGAGCAAGACTAGTGTTTAGATCTATAGTCTTGAGCAAGACTAGTGTTTAGATCTATAGTCTTGAACAAGACTAGTGTTTAGATCTATAGTCTTGAGCAAGACTGTAGTGTTTAGATCTATAGTCTTGAGCAAGACTGTAGTGTTTAGATCTATAGTCTTGAGCAAGACTGTGATGTAGTTCAGCTGGGCTTGTGAGGTCTCTGGAGAGACCTAATTTGACCAATTATATGGTCACACCTTGCCTTGGCAGGCGTCTGTAGCCACGCCCACGTCTGAGGTCTTTTGTTCTTGACGCCTCAGACCTAGGCGTCAGGTCGCAACACGTGGTTGTGGAGGGTGCTTGGACCACGATAAAAGCCCAAGGAAGAGCATGATCAGGAGATTCGAGCGGAGCTACTGCTGGGGTGCAGAGCTCCTGAGCAGAAGATTCGGGCAGAGCTCTGGCCTGGGTGCAGAGTTCTGAGCAGAGACATTTCGAGAGGAGCTGCTGCTGGGGTGCAGGGCTCGGGAGAAGGCTGCTGAAGTCTCTGGAGGAGACTGTTGGAGGCATTGGGCAGAGTACTGGCTTGGCGCCGTACTCGTGCTGTGTAGGTCTTGGGACCTGTGGCTTAGTTCCTGTAGTGAACTGTCCTCTGTGCTATATTGTAAGTTATATTCATTTTCGTCAAGTTGATTGTATTTCCCTGTCTCACTGCTTATGTGTACCACCCCATTTATCTAAACCCATGATGTACTCCTGTTCCCAAATATATTATTGTACAAGGACTTAATAATAAACTGTGTTTGAGTAGAATAGTAATATTCACTGTCCCTGTTACTTGCTATTCATATTTCTTATATTTTATTATGTTTATATATGAGTGAAGAGTGGACGAGGCATATGTTAGTGAGTATTGTAGAGTTAATGAGAGTGTCGTGGTGGTCACCACTGACCTATCATTACCTACCTACCTCCGCTAATCATCTCACTCCTACCACCTCGCCTGCCTCTCCCCTGCCTACATAATCCCTTACTCCCATATTCCCCACTTATATCCTATTCAATCATTACCCCCCTACATGACATGGTGTCTAAGCGGTGGTGGTTCTTATTATTTTTATAGTAGGAACCAGTCCCATGTGCCTTATTTTTGACTGCTCGGTTATACTTGTGATGCTACCATTTGCTACCATTTGATTTTGTGTTATTATAATGATATTATAATCCTAGTGACCTTAACTGTCCCTTTTTGACGGTGGGTCTGAATAATTGTTTGGGTGTAATATTATATTTGGTGGAGTTGGTTGTTGGTTTGAGATAAATGGTGGAGAATATCAGTATTTGGGTGAGACTTTTCGGGGAAGCAATTACTGGCCGAAATTGAATATTTACAGAGGAATGAGAAGTCACCCAGCCCACCTTGGAAGACTCACCCACAACTGTCACCCATTGAAGAGTTGCCTATAATTGCTGTCCACCTGATGTGCCCAGTCACCCAGCTGATATGCCAGTCACCCAGCTGATGTGCCCCAGTAGATGTATTGCTGCCTTGGTCTGTCATCCAGTGTAGTGGGTGTCTGTCTGCGTCACCCAGCCTCTGTGACCATCACCCACGGACCGCCAGTTACCCGCAGTTGCCAGGGATGGGTGACCGCACCTGCTGTTGATGACCTGAAGTGACCTCACCTCACCTCGAGCAACTGACCATAGCCTGCTACTGCTGATGTCGGCTGCTGTGATGCTGCTGAGATGCTGTAGCCGTGCTGCTATGCTGTGGCCGTGCTGAGATGCTGTAGCCGTGCTGCAATGCTGTGGCCGTGCTGTGTGCTGCTGTGATGTTGAGATGCTGCGGCCGTGCTGTGATGTTGAGACGCTGCTGCCGTGCTGTGATGCTGGGACCGTGCTGCGATGCTGTAGCCGTGCTGCGATGCTGTGGCCGTGCTGTGTGCTGCTGTGATACGGCCGTGCTATGTGCTGCTGTGATACGGCCGTGCTGTGATGATGGATATGCTGTGGCCGTGCTGTGATGCTGCGATGCTGCCTAGCTCAAGAGGAGATGGCGGTGATGCTGCAGTGGTGTGTGAGGGATTCTGGCTGGTGTGCCAGGACAGGAGAATCTACTATGAAGGAGTTGCCATCCTCGGAGATGTGGAAGGAAGTGAGCCGCGAAGATGGACTCCAGCTGCTGGGACCAGCCTGCTTTCAAGGGCGGTATGGAGGCGTATCCTGCCTTGCTGGTCGACCTGTACGACCGGTATGCGGGGATGCCCTGCCAGCCATGAGAGACAATTGAGAGTGTGAGATGTCCCCAGCCTACTTTGACTTGCCAGAAGTGTTAGTGTTACCTGTGTGAAATAAGGTGACCTTGAAAACGGTCCAGTGATTATGGCCGCCTTGTTTTATGAGGCCAGTGAATCCTAGTAGTGGCATAGGATAATGGAGGGTCTTAGCTGCGATGCCTGCCCTGTCTCGATTTTCAGATGTTGTAGTGTGCATGTGAAGTGTGCCGAAAATGCGACCTTGGTGGTCGTGAAGTGGTCCAGTTGCAGTTACTTGAAAGAATGCAACCCGTTGGAGCAGTTGTCCACGCCATAGAAGCCTTGAGAGGTTTGGCCCAATGGTTAACGTGCGAGGGTGACTAGCATTGGCTAGTGCATTTCTAGTAGAAGTAGGGAAGGCACTGGAGCCCGATATTTAGGTTTAAGGAGAAATGACGGGTAAGGAGGCTTTGCACCAGAGACCAACTATTATGCTGGTCAACTGCCAGGTGTACTGATTATGCTGCCTTGTGGTAGATGAGGAGGTTGAGGGAAATATATGTAGTGGAATAATTTAGCATTATGTATAATTTTGTCTTTGTATTGTAATCGATTTAAGGGGTTAGGATTAAAATAGTCTAATAACTAGGACAAATTGTCTTAGTTCTCAGATATTTTAAATTGGGGGAGAAAGGGGGATGTGATGTAGTTCAGCTGGGCTTGTGAGGTCTCTGGAGAGACCTAATTTGACCAATTATATGGTCACACCTTGCCTTGGCAGGCGTCTGTAGCCACGCCCACGTCTGAGGTCTTTTGTTCTTGACGCCTCAGACCTAGGCGTCAGGTCGCAACACGTGGTTGTGGAGGGTGCTTGGACCACGATAAAAGCCCAAGGAAGAGCATGATCAGGAGATTCGAGCGGAGCTACTGCTGGGGTGCAGAGCTCCTGAGCAGAAGATTCGGGCAGAGCTCTGGCCTGGGTGCAGAGTTCTGAGCAGAGACATTTCGAGAGGAGCTGCTGCTGGGGTGCAGGGCTCGGGAGAAGGCTGCTGAAGTCTCTGGAGGAGACTGTTGGAGGCATTGGGCAGAGTACTGGCTTGGCGCCGTACTCGTGCTGTGTAGGTCTTGGGACCTGTGGCTTAGTTCCTGTAGTGAACTGTCCTCTGTGCTATATTGTAAGTTATATTCATTTTCGTCAAGTTGATTGTATTTCCCTGTCTCACTGCTTATGTGTACCACCCCATTTATCTAAACCCATGATGTACTCCTGTTCCCAAATATATTATTGTACAAGGACTTAATAATAAACTGTGTTTGAGTAGAATAGTAATATTCACTGTCCCCGTCATTTATTCTTATTTCCATTTATTTATGTTTAGTTAAAGTAGTGAGGGTGAGTGGTGGAGTGTGGTGGGTAGAGTATGAGAGGTGAAGGTGTAGTCACCAGTGACCTCACATTACCTACCTCCGCACTCATCCCTCCTACTGCCTCGCCTGTCCCCTACCTACTAACTCCCTCCTCTTACCCCCATATTCCCCCAATCATTACCCCCCTACATGACAAGACTAGTGTTTAGATCTATAGTCTTGAGCAAGACTAGTGTTTAGATCTATAGTCTTGAGCAAGACTGTAGTGTTTAGATCTATAGTCTTGAGCAAGACTGTAGTGTTTAGATCTATAGTCTTGAGCAAGACTAGTGTTTAGATCTATAGTCTTGAGCAAGACTAGTGTTTAGATCTATAGTCTTGAACAAGACTAGTGTTTAGATCTATAGTCTTGAGCAAGACTGTAGTGTTTAGATCTATAGTCTTGAGCAAGACTGTAGTGTTTAGATCTATAGTCTTGAGCAAGACTAGTGTTTAGATCTATAGTCTTGAACAAGACTGTTCGGATCTTAGTCTTGAACAAGACTGTTCGGATCTTAGTCTTGAACAAGACTGTTCGGATCTTAGTCTTGAGCTTGCAAGAGTATAGTGTTCAATTATACAGTCTTGGTCAAGACAATAGAACTGCTGTCTCCATATTTAGTCACCTCTGTATTCGACTGAAAAAGCCAAGTGTACAGGCGCGGCATTTGGGAAATAAAACTACCCAACTGTTACACATGTGTTGCTGAGCAAGCCTGTTGCATGTTGCAGTAGGTTACAAGAGTCTTTCGGCCTACCAGCACCACCAGCAGTTACAGGTCTCGTGACACAAGACTGCCAGAAAGATTCTGCAAGAATCACCTCAGAATGCCAGAAAGATTCTGCAAGAATCACCTCAGAATGCCAGAAAGATTCTGCAAGAATCACCTCAGAATGCCAGAAAGATTCTGCAAGAATCACCTCAGAATGCCAGAAAGATTCTGCAAGAATCACCTCAGAATGCCAGAAAGATTCTGCAAGAATCACCTCAGAATGCCAGAAAGATTCTGCAAGAATCACCTCAGAATGCCAGAAAGATTCTGCAAGAATCACCTCAGAATGCCAGAAAGATTCTGCAAGAATCACCTCAGAATGCCAGAAAGATTCTGCAAGAATCACCTCAGAATGCCAGAAAGATTCTGCAAGAATCACCTCAGAATGCCAGAAAGATTCTGCAAGAATCACCTCAGAATGCCAGAAAGATTCTGCAAGAATCACCTCAGAATGCCAGAAAGATTCTGCAAGAATCACCTCAGAATGCCAGAAAGATTCTGCAAGAATCACCTCAGAATGCCAGAAAGATTCTGCAAGAATCACCTCAGAATGCCAGAAAGATTCTGCAAGAATCACCTCAGAATGCCAGAAAGATTCTGCAAGAATCACCTCAGAATGCCAGAAAGATTCTGCAAGAATCACCTCAGAATGCCAGAAAGATTCTGCAAGAATCACCTCAGAATGCCAGAAAGATTCTGCAAGAATCACCTCAGAATGCCAGAAAGATTCTGCAAGAATCACCTCAGAATGCCAGAAAGATTCTGCAAGAATCACCTCAGAATGCCAGAAAGATTCTGCAAGAATCACCTCAGAATGCCAGAAAGATTCTGCAAGAATCACCTCAGAATGCCAGAAAGATTCTGCAAGAATCACCTCAGAATGCCAGAAAGATTCTGCAAGAATCACCTCAGAATGCCAGAAAGATTCTGCAAGAATCACCTCAGAATGCCAGAAAGATTCTGCAAGAATCACCTCAGAATGCCAGAAAGATTCTGCAAGAATCACCTCAGAATGCCAGAAAGATTCTGCAAGAATCACCTCAGAATGCCAGAAAGATTCTGCAAGAATCACCTCAGAATGCCAGAAAGATTCTGCAAGAATCACCTCAGAATGCCAGAAAGATTCTGCAAGAATCACCTCAGAATGCCAGAAAGATTCTGCAAGAATCACCTCAGAATGCCAGAAAAATTCTGCAAGAATCACCTCAGAATGCCAGAAAAATTCTTTACTTCATGTATTAAGCGTAATATTAACGTAATATTACCTCACCCAGCACCCAGGTGTACCTCACCCAGCACCCAGGTGTACCTCACCCAGCACCCAGGTGTACCTCACCCAGCACCCAGGTGTACCTCACCCAGCACCCTGTGTACCTCACCCAGCACCCAGGTGTACCTCACCCAGCACCCAGGTGTACCTCACCCAGCACCCAGGTGTACCTCACCCAGCACCCTGTGTACCTCACCCAGCACCCAGGTGTACCTCACCCAGCACCCAGGTGTACCTCACCCAGCACCCAGGTGTACCTCACCCAGCACCCAGGTGTACCTCACCCCGCACCCAGGTGTACCTCACCCAGCACCCAGGTGTACCTCACCCCGCACCCAGGTGTACCTCACCCCGCACCCAGGTGTACCTCACCCCGCACCCAGGTGTACCTCACCCCGCACCCAGGTGTACCTCACCCAGCACCCAGGTGTACCTCACCCCGCACCCAGGTGTACCTCACCCAGCACCCAGGTGTACCTCACCCAGCACCCAGGTGTACCTCACCCAGCACCCAGGTGTACCTCACCCAGCACCCAGGTGTACCTCACCCAGCACCCAGGTGTACCTCACCCAGCACCCAGGTGTACCTCACCCCGCACCCAGGTGTACCTCACCCCGCACCCAGGTGTACCTCACCCCGCACCCAGGTGTACCTCACCCAGCACCCAGGTGTACCTCACCCAGCACCCAGGTGTACCTCACCCAGCACCCAGGTGTACCTCACCCCGCACCCAGGTGTACCTCACCCAGCACCCAGGTGTACCTCACCCAGCACCCAGGTGTACCTCACCCAGCACCCAGGTGTACCTCACCCAGCACCCAGGTGTACCTCACCCAGCACCCAGGTGTACCTCACCCAGCACCCAGGTGTACCTCACCCAGCACAAAGGTGTACCTCACCCAGCACCCAGGTGTACCTCACCCAGCACCCAGGTGTACCTCACCCCGCACCCAGGTGTACCTCACCCAGCACCCAGGTGTACCTCACCCAGCACCCAGGTGTACCTCACCCAGCACCCAGGTGTACCTCACCCAGCACCCAGGTGTACCTCACCCAGCACCCAGGTGTACCTCACCCAGCACCCAGGTGTACCTCACCCAGCACCCAGGTGTACCTCACCCAGCACCCAGGTGTACCTCACCCAGCACCCAGGTGTACCTCACCCAGCACCCAGGTGTACCTCACCCAGCACCCAGGTGTACCTCACCCAGCACCCAGGTGTACCTCACCCAGCACCCAGGTGTACCTCACCCAGCACCCAGGTGTACCTCACCCAGCACCCTGTGTACCTCACCCAGCACCCTGTGTACCTCACCCAGCACCCAGGTGTACCTCACCCAGCACCCAGGTGTACCTCACCCAGCACCCAGGTGTACCTCACCCAGCACCCTGTGTACCTCACCCAGCACCCAGGTGTACCTCACCCAGCACCCAGGTGTACCTCACCCAGCACCCAGGTGTACCTCACCCAGCACCCAGGTGTACCTCACCCAGCACCCAGGTGTACCTCACCCAGCACCCAGGTGTACCTCACCCAGCACCCAGGTGTACCTCACCCAGCACCCTGTGTACCTCACCCAGCACCCAGGTGTACCTCACCCAGCACCCAGGTGTACCTCACCCAGCACCCTGTGTACCTCACCCAGCACCCTGTGTACCTCACCCAGCACCCTGTGTACCTCACCCAGCACCCAGGTGTACCTCACCCAGCACCCTGTGTACCTCACCCAGCACGCTGTGTACCTCACCCAGCACCCTGTGTACCTCACCCAGCACCCTGTGTACCTCACCTAGCACGCTGTGTACCTCACCCAGCACCCTGTGTACCTCACCCAGCACCCTGTGTACCTCACCCAGCACCCTGTGTACCTCACCCAGCACGCTGTGTACCTCACCCAGCACCCAGGTGTACCTCACCCAGCACCCTGTGTACCTCACCCAGCACCCTGTGTACCTCACCCAGCACCCTGTGTACCTCACCCAGCACCCAGGTGTACCTCACCCAGCACCCTGTGTACCTCACCCAGCACGCTGTGTACCTCACCCAGCACCCTGTGTACCTCACCCAGCACCCTGTGTACCTCACCCAGCACCCAGGTGTACCTCACCCAGCACCCTGTGTACCTCACCCAGCACCCTGTGTACCTCACCCAGCACCCTGTGTACCTCACCCAGCACGCTGTGTACCTCACCCAGCACCCTGTGTACCTCACCCAGCACCCTGTGTACCTCACCCAGCACCCAGGTGTACCTCACCCAGCACCCTGTGTACCTCACCCAGCACCCTGTGTACCTCACCCAGCACCCTGTGTACCTCACCCAGCACCCTGTGTACGTCACCCAGCACCCTGTGTACCTCACCCAGCACCCTGTGTACGTCACCCAGCACCCTGTGTACCTCACCCAGCACCCTGTGTACCTCACCCAGCACCCTGTGTACGTCACCCAGCACCCTGTGTACCTCACCCAGCACCCTGTGTACGTCACCCAGCACCCAGGTGTACCTCACCCAGCACCCTGTGTACCTCACCCAGCACCCTGTGTACGTCACCCAGCACCCTGTGTACGTCACCCAGCACCCTGGAGTACCTCACCCAGCACCCTGGAGTACCTCACCCAGCACCCTGGAGTACCTCACCCAGCACCCTGGAGTACCTCACCCAGCACCCAGGTGTACCTCACCCAGCACCCTGGAGTACCATCACTTAAGTCACTCCCTTCCTCTTCACCCTTATCACCAGACACACTTCCTGACCCCACTCCTGATATTTGCTCTCTTCTTCCCTCACCTTTACCACTTCTTCTACCTCTTCCTTTGTTGTCTTCTCTTCCTCCTCTGCCTCTTCCTTCTCTGCCCCTGCTTCCGCTTCCTTCTCTGCCCCTGCTTCCTCTTCCTTCTCTGCCCCTGCTTCCTCTTCCTTCTCTGCCCCTGCTTCCTCTTCCTTCTCTGCCCCTGCTTCCTCTTCCTTCTCTGCCCCTGCTTCTGCTTCCTTCTCTGCCCCTGCTTCCTCTTCCTTCTCTGCCCCTGCTTCTGCTTCCTTCTCTGCCCCTGCTTCCTCTTCCTTCTCTGCCCCTGCTTCCTCTTCCTTCTCTGCCCCTGCTTCTGCTTCCTTCTCTGCCCCTGCTTCCGCTTCCTTCTCTGCCCCTGCTTCCTCTTCCTTCTCTTCCTCCACTGTCTCTTCCACCTCTTCCTCTTTATTATTATTATTATTATTATTATTATTATTATTATTATAATTATTATTATTATTATTTTAGCGTAGTGTTGAGTCTCCTTCCCGAGCTTATTCGTAAGAGTGACAGGAAGAAGCCAAGCCAGAAATGGGAAGGATTTACCAGGCGTCACTATCTCTCCCCTCTCAATGCTCTCACTCTCACTATAACTCTTACTCATTCACTCACGGTCACTTTCTCACTTAAATTCACACTTATACTCACTCTCCCATTCCCATTCACACTCACACTCGAGTCAGGTGTGTTCCTCTTCGCAGATGATATTAACACATTGAAAATACAACAGGAACAGGCCAGGAAAGACTATAAATGGATCTGGACAAGCTGCAGAACTGATCTGACAAGTGACTATTTGAATTTAACAGCAGCAGAGACAAAGTTATGAAACTCGAGGAAGGACAAACAAAAATAGAAAATAGAGTTCAGTCTCGGGATACAAAGGCTACAAACCTTCCTGAAGGACCTCGGGGGTGAACATAGATCCCAGCATTTTGCCTGTGACATACATCACCTAAATAACCGCTATAGCAAACACGAGACTGGCAATTTTAAGAGTAGTTTTCAGGAAACTTAACAAAACGGCATTAACAACCCAGTACACGGCATATATCAGGCCCGTCTTGGAGTAAGCAGCGCCAGTGTGGAACCCGCATCTGGTAAAGGGTGTACAAAAGCTGGAAAAAGTGCAGTGGTTTGCTAGTCACAGAGCTGACGGGTATGATCTATGAGGAGAGGCTAGAGGAGCTAAACCTGACGATACTAGAAGACAGAAGAGCCAAAGGTGACATGATTACGACCCTGTCAATACTGAGAGAAATTGACAGGGTGAGTGTGTTTGAGAGGCTGGTCTCAGGTACACGAGGTCACAGGTGGAAGCTGTAAACACAGACGAGCCACAAGGATGTCAGGAAATACTCCTTTAATCTTAGTGTGTTCAGGAGGCAGAACAACCTAGATAACCAAGCATTAAAGGAAGGATCCATACATAGCTCTAAGAATAGGTAAGATAGGGTTCACACAGCCAGGAGCAGAAACTCGACCCCTGCAACCACGAAGAGACGAGTACACTCCTCCTTCATTCCACACTTAAAAACTCTGTTACGAAGTTTTGGAGGACATGGGGGAGGCGGGGGTTAAAACACTTGTTTAAGGGTGAATGCAAAATTATTTAAAAACCACCCTAGGGTCACACACTTGTAACTTAACAAAAGCGCTAAACAGCTGGTCAGTACCATTTTTAAACCTTAAGTTTTATCTTCCAGGAAGATCAACTAAACTTAATGCAGTACCCTTAATAACGCACTTACCCTCTCATTCTGACACACACTCATCGTCTCACTTTCTCACTCATACTCACTAACATGCATACCACCACCCAGAGACACTCAGCCACACCCTCTGTTTCTCCACAGTGTGTGTGGTGCTACAGCTCCTCGTCTTAATCTTCCTCTTCTGTATGGGTCTCCCTCGCTTATATTGCTCGCTATCATGCTCGCCGGTTTATTGCACACTTCTGCTATGTGTTATGGTAATACTCCTCGCTGCTTCCCCTTCAATACTCCTCGCTATGGTCCACACTCCAATATTTTCCTCTTCATTCTCACTCTCTCTGATGTAGCATCTTGTGTGGATCTCAACCCTCTGGCGAATTTTGTCTCCCCTCTGCTGAATTTTGTCTCTCTAGCGAATTTTGTGTCCTTGTTTGCTTTTATTTTCCCCCTTTCAGTACGGTGCCTTGATATTGGTGAAGGGCTCTTGATTTACTGAGTTAGAGGTAGCTACTTGTCCCTTGAATGAAACTTAACTCTCAGTTAAGTTGATTCCTGTGGATTTAGTCCTTTCCAATAAATTTAATAATTATATTTCTGTTTTTCTTTTAAATTGTGAATCGTATCCTGCTTAAGTGTGAGAAAACCTGAGACATGTTGACTGTCTGTAAACATTGCTAGGCTCCTAAATTTTGGGGAACGTTTGAAGTCCCTCGAAGTGTACTCATTGGAACGTAGGCGAGAACGATGCATCATAATTTACACCTGGAAAAATGCTCGAGTGGTTCGTCCCAAATATGCACGCCAAAATACTTCCTACGAGATCAAGAAGCTTTGCAGACAGTGCAAAATACCTCCAGTGAGAAAATTGGTTGTAGTAAGTACAATGAGAGATAATTTATCAAGTGGAATTACCGACACTACAACAGACTCCTGTCTCTTAGAAGAAACTGGAGAAGTTTCTTAATTTAATTCCTGGAGGTCCCTCATGTTTTAAAAAACAACGGGACTCGTTATAAGAGGTGCTTCTTATTGTTCTGTGGATCATGGAATCTTTACCTGGTCCCAGACCAGGCCTGACTGACTGCCTGGCCAGGTACCAACGTAGGTACCACACCCTGGTTGATCCCTCTTGACATCTAGTGGTCTCTTTGTAGTATTCAGCGCACTTGAAGGGTACTTGGGTTATCTCTTGGTAACTTACTGCACCTCTACTTTCCAACGGTGCATTTTGCACCATCTACGAAGCCTGCAGCTCTCGTAATGAAGTTATTTTCATGTGTAGATTTTTAGTCTTTTCCTCCTGCATTTTCCTGGCATAAATTTACCGGCCAGGCTGCTGGAATAGAGGAACTCTCGAAATCTCTGACAGGTATATCACAGGTATCTTTCCCACCTGCACTCAGCGAGTACATCAGTACAGTTTGAACGGTGCTAGGCATTCCTAATTATTTATGTGTTTACATTGATACAAGGCGGTGAAAGGTAGTTACTTAGCTCTATCAAGCACTTGATCAAACCTGCTGTAGGTGAAACGTTGTACTAATAAAGGTCTCATTTTAATGTATGTTTGTAACCACTTGTCAGCTACGTCATACTTCAACTAGTCAGTGAAAGTTGTTTGTATATTACCCAGCTTTGAATTTTTACCTTGATGGGGTTGTTATTGTACAACAATATTACAGTGTGAGTAAGATACAAGTATCTTGATTCCGGAAATAAAGATAGCAAAGTGTTGCACATAATGGTATTGTGTACCATCATTATAGTAGTGTGCCAGTGTAGGGAGTAACAGTGCCTTCAAGAATATCACCATTGACCTGACATCCCTTGTTTCCAATGATCTTGTTACGCAACTTTCGTCCAGGTCACTTGTCTGCCATGTACTGCTGGTATGGGGCTGTCCTTCCAGCAGGATGGGTAGATAGGGAATATGGGATGTATTCCAAGCCTGTCCTCGACCTGCCAGTTCTAATGACAATATTATTGTCGTTCTTGATAGTAAGATCCTCCATCCTGTTTACCCCAGCTCTTTTACACTCCTCTTTCATTCTGTTTACTGGTTTGTTTACATTTTGGACTGTTTTTTTTTCCCCATTACCGAGTAACCTAAATGTATTCTTGTTGAACATTGTTTCACTGAATGTACATAGACTTGGAGGGTTGCTGTGTCCTTGACTGGTACTCCTACAGTTGTACACATTATAATATGTTGTGAGAAGGCAGTGAATATCCACAACTAGAGAGAAAATTCATGCAAATACATACGTTTAGGGCACCTTTAGTGAAGACGTTTGGGTCCTGGACCTTGATCATTTTAAATGCATGTAATTGAAGTGATCAAGATTCTCTCTCTCTCTCTCTCTCTCTCTCTCTCTCTCTCTCTCTCTCTCTCTCTCTCTCTCTCTCTCTCTCTCTCTCTCCTATTGAAATTTCTATTTCAATAAAAGGTTTGGAATGTGTGAGGGAGATTTAAGAGAAAGTGGTAGCAACCCCAGCAGTAGTGGAGCAGCAGCCACACTGTAATGACTCTATGAGAGATATAAAAGTGTCTCCATGACTGGTCTGCTGGAGGTGCTGACAGTGCTGCCAGGATGACAGGGGTCATAGTGCTACCAGGCTGACAGTGCTGCCAGACTGGCAGTGCTGCTAGGCTCACAGTGGTGCCAGGCTGACAGGAGTCACAGTAGCGGGTGGCTGACAGTAACCACAGTAGTGCTGACACAGGTCACAGTGGTTTCCAGGGGAGTGTATATTGCTTTGTGAAGTCATCTAATTTCCCTGTATGTCAGGTTTTCTGAGACTGCTCAGTCACGGACCTGTTTTTTAATTTATCTCTCTGGTGTTTCTTATAGGCCTGTGAAACCTAATTTAACGTAACCTAACTTGAAATAAAGATGGTATATGTAAGTTAATGGGGAAACGTCCAGATACTGACGATGGGATATCAGGTTAAATAATTACACTAGTGTTCAAATTACTTGAGACAGTGAATTTTGTGATTATCTCATATGTCTTAAACTTAATGTCGTTTGGGTTCTTTTCATAAGACTTTGCTACTGATTTCTGATAATCATCCAGCTGTGGTGCTACTCTGCGACTCTCGTCAGTGCTACAACACCTGTTTTGTAAGGCTATTCCTGCAAGCGTGTTCCATGAGTGATTGTGGTTTCGCCAAAATCTCTCCTTCAATTCATGATTACTGCTGAAACTCATTATGGATGTTGCACCTAGGATTGTAGCTCTTAGAAAACATGCTGATTTGAGTATAAGACAACCGAAAATTTGAGCCTAGTAAAGTCAACCGTTGGTCGGATTCTGTAGAGAGCTGACGACACTGGAAAGATCCCAAGAAAAACAGCAAAGATATACAGAGAGATTTGGCTTAAGCTGGCATAAATGTTGATTCTTCATCAGTCTGACGAAGGCTCCTTGAAGTTGGCAGAAGTGCCAGAAGGCCGGTAGAGGAACAATTATTGACTGCTGCTTTGAAGAAAAAACGACTGCGGTGAGCACTCGATCATAAGGGATGGACGACAGATGAATGGAGAACATGCAGCAGGCCTGTTGGCCCATACTAGGGAGGAGAAAAGTTATATTTTCAGATGAGGCGCATTTTGAAGTACATGGGTACAGATCAGTGGTAGTGAGACGGAGCAAAGGCGAACCTCCTCGGAATGGACATATTCAACAAGCGCCAAAACACCCACCTAAGATGATGTTTTCGGGTAGTTTTACTGCTAAAGGCCCTGGACGGCTTGTCATTGAGGGAACGATTAACATCGACAAATACAAAGCAATCCTGGCATCTCATTTGCTTCCCATTATGGATAGAGACTTTCCTGATAGAGAAGGCATTTTCCAGCTGGATCTTGCTCCATGCCACACTTCTAGAAAAATGCTGACATTCATTTAAGAGAGTGGGCTAAGGGTTTTAAATCGGCTTGGAAACTCCTGATTTTAACCCATTTGAGAATCTATGGGCAATAACCAAAGAAAGGATCGCGAAACAGGACTGTTCAACTGTGGAGAAAGTAATTGCTGCTGTTATTAGGACCTGGTTTCACGATAAAGAACTTGCCAAATTCTGTTCAACAATGGTTGATTCTATGCCAAAGTATGTAGAAGTGCTTATAAAAGCAAAGGGTAGTCATATCTCTTGTTAGATCAATTATCTGTCATATCAGTCTGACCAGGGAAAGCCAGGCCATGGCCACTAGGTCTTGGTCAGAGCCACAAGTACAGCTGCACACTACAATAAACCCACCACACACACCCATCCACACAAGGTCCAGTACAGATCCACACTGCATTGCCACCACCACTCACATCCACACCAGGTCCAAGATCAAGGCCGCCGCCGCCACCGCCACCGCCACCACCACCACCACCACCACCACCACCGCCGCCGCCACCACCACCACCGCCGCCATCGCCACCGCCACCGCCGCCGCCGCCGCAACCATCACTAGTACACATACAAGGGGTACGCCTAGACAGGTATCAGAGAGTCAGTCCCTGGGCTGGAAGTCCACTCCCCAAAACTCACGTTCCGTAAACATGACGCCACCCACATGCTTCTCTGGAGTATCTATGCATATGTGTGTGTGTGTAATATATATATATATATATATATATATATATATATATATATATATATATATATATATTCGCCTTATAATCGGTGATAAACACGTAACATGTACCGTGTATGCCACATTTATATCAACAATGTATCTCATAAATCTTCTGTACCATGTTATGTAATATAAACAATTCCTATTGTTATGTAAAATATTCCTATTGGTATATATATATATATATATATATATATATATATATATATATATATATATATATATATATATATATATATATATATATATATATATATAATGTTGCAGCGAGGAGAAGGCTGGAGGCAGTGGAGATGTCATGTCTGAGGGCAATGTGTGGTGTGAATATAATGCAGAGAATTCGTAGTTTGGAAGTTAGGAGGAGGTGCGGGATTACCAAAACTGTTGTCCAGAGGGCTGAGGAAGGGTTGTTGAGGTGGTTCGGACATGTGGAGAGAATGGAGCGAAACAGAATAACTTCAAGAGTGTATCAGTCTGTAGTGGAAGGAAGGCAGGGTAGGGGTCGGCCTAGGAAAGGTTGGAGGGAGGGGGTAAAGGAGGTTTTGTGTGCGAGGGGCTTGAACTTCCAGCAGGCATGCGTGAGCGTGTTTGATAGGAGTGAATGGAGACAAATGGTTTTTAATACTTGACGTGCTGTTGGAGTGTGAGCAAAGTAACATTTATGAAGGGGTTCAGGGAAACCAGCAGGCCGGACTTGAGTCCTGGAGATGGGAAGTACAGTGCCTGCACTCTGAAAGAGGGGTGTTAATGTTGCAGTTTAAAAACTGTAGTGTAAAGCACCCTTCTGGCAAGACAGTGATGGAGTGAATGATGGTGAAAGTTTTTCTTTTTCGGGCCACCCTGCCTTGGTGGGAATCGGCCAGTGTGGTAATAAAATAAAAAAAAAATAAATATATATATGTCGTGCCGAATAGGCAGAACTTGCGATCTTGGCTTAAATAGCAACGCTCATCTTGCCATATAGGACAAGTGAAAATTTGTGTATGCAATAATTTCGCCAAAATCATTCTTAACCTAACGAAAAAAATATATTTCACTGTGTTTGTTTAGTATTAAATTATTGTAAACAAATCTAAAATATATTTAGTTGGGTTAGGCTAAAATAAATTGTTCTTGTTATAATAAGGTTAGGTAAGTTTTCTAAGATTCTTTTGGTGCAAAATTAAAAAAATTTACATTAACATTAATGAAAAAAATATATCTTTAAACGTATAAGAGAAAATTTTAGAAAGGACTTAATTTTAAATGAGTTCTTGCTAATTGACCAGTTTTACATATTCGGCACGATATATATATATATATATATATATATATATATATATATATATATATATATATATATATATATATATATATATAAAGGAATAATACATCAAGTGTCTTACGTAAATGGTATACAGTACCGACAAGTTGAAGAATTAAATACATGTGTGCAGCAGGTGTAAGAGGTGCAATACCCAGGTGTTGCACATGTGTCTGATTAGACACGTGTAATAGGGGTGAGAAGGTGTTGCACTTGAGTCTAATTCATCAACAGGTGTCTTATGTGGCAGAGATGTCACCTCATAAGAACATAAGAAAGGAGGAACACTGCAGGAGGCCTGTTGGCCCATACTAGGCAGGTCCTTTACAATTCATCCCACTAACAAAACATTTGCCCAACCCAGTTTTCAATGCTACCCAAGAAATAAGCTCTGATGTGCAAGTCCCACTCAAATCCAACCCCTCCCACTCATGTACTTATCCAACCTAAATTTGAAAATAATTCTCACAAATTTATTTTTTTTTGTTCATTGAATCTAGTTTATACACTCCGGGACTTAATGTTCAAAATGTAATCTAGTATACAGTATTTCTTTCATGCAAAACAACCAATCAGATAATGCAGATTCCTCATGCCCAGTACGAACAGCCAATCACCTACTTGTAGCTGCTTGTAAACACCCTGTTGGCTGCGATGAATGGTTTGAAAAACCGACAAGTTGAAGAATGAGACACTTATGCAGCATATGGGAATCTTTATTCAGGAAACGTTTCGCCACACAGTGGCTTCATCAGTCCAATACAAAGAGGAAGGCGTAAGGAGAGGAGGAGTATGAGGTAATCAGTCCCTCAACCTGGAGTCGATGTGTTCAGTCCATTAATCTTGTAGAATGTACAGCATAGGACCGTAGACGTGGCTTATATACTGTAGTCAGGTGAGGTGAAGCAGGCGGAGGCGGGGTCATAGTGGTACCATCCACTAGTCGAAGTAGGTCTTCGTCCAAAGGTTGAACAAGTGTTGAAGAGTTCTTTGTAACAAGATCCCATGATGCTGAAGTGTCTGACAGTTGTGATGAATGGTTTGAAAAACCGACAAGTTGAAGAATGAGACACTTATGCAGCATATGGGAATCTTTATTCAGGAAACGTTTCGCCACACAGTGGCTTCATCAGTCCAATACGCCTGCTTCACCTCACATCACTACAGTATATAAGCCACGTCTACGGCCCTATGCTGTACATTCTACAAGATTGATGGACTGAACACATCGACTCCAGGTTGAGGGACTGATTACCTCATACTCCTCCTCTCTTTACGCCTTCCTCTTTGTATTGGACTGATGAAGCCACTGTGTGGCGAAACGTTTCCTGAATAAAGATTCCCATATGCTGCATAAGTGTCTGTTGGCTGAACAAGTCTGGCTCATGCAGCCAGTCACCATCACGCACTCAGCAGCAGCTCAGTGAAAAGCTGTGTTCTTCCATTGGCTGAATAAAGAATGCTCAAGCAACCATTCATTGTCCCTGATGAAAAATGGGCTCTTCCATTGGCTGAATAAAGTGTAGCCAAGTAGCCAAGTTTCGTCGTGTTCGTAACACTATATATCCACTCTCTAGGTATTTTGCAAAGGTCAGTTATAGTGTAGCTTACACCAAATCTATCTGAACCTCTACAGTGTGAGTTGAAACCTCAGCTGTAAATGAATGATATACACTATACAGTACCGATAAGATGAAGAATTCAACAAATGCAACATCTGGGTATCTTTATTGTAGACATTTCGCCAATCAGTGGCTTTATCAGTACAAATTCAAGGACATAATGTGAAGACAGTAGAACTATGTACAGAAGATGAGGTAATCAGTCCCTCAGCCTTGATGTTGGTGAGCACTGTAGTCTTCAAGACTACGGTGGAATACCCGACCAGCCGGGTTGTGGTTCGTATGTTAGTGCGTGCGGCCAGCAGTAACAACCTGGTTGATCAGGCCCTGATCCACCGCGTGGCCTGGTTGGAGACTGGCGTTGACCCCCGGAACCTCCAGGTGGACTCCAGATATGTATCTTTCAAAACTCAGCGTTCCTCATCCTCCTCTTTTTTCTTGTTTCCTTCTGCTTCTCTTCCTTTTTATAACTAGTATTTCTCCTACTTCTTTTCTACTCTTCCTGCTTTCCCATTTTCTTCAAACCTTCTTCCTCTGCTTCTATTTTTTTCTACGTTGACCTTTTTTCTGCTACCTTTCTTTGCCATTTCTATTTCCCTTTGACATTTTTCTCCATTTTTTCTCGTCTATTTTTTGTCTTCATCGCACAGTTTGTGACTCACAACCAGCCTCAACAAGGTCAATTATTTTTTAAGGTTGTTTTAGTAGTGTGGTTTATGTGGTGTTTACTGCTGAGAGAGAGAGAGAGAGAGAGAGAGAGAGAATAATGTAGCCTTGCGTATCCTTTATCTTGTCTCACACACCATCCTTCATAACACTGCTTGGTAGTCACCAACCACCCACGGTGACTCTTCACTCCTCTCACTAGTGTCAAATACAACTCTTCAACATTCTGCACTCTGGCGGGATTGCTGCTCTTTTTTTCATTTCTCTTTCTCTGTTGAACTTATGTAATCACGGTCAAGTTTTGTAAACTTTTACGTACGTTCACTAAACATTATATACATAGCTAGAATGATTCTAACTATATATCGTTCCTTTAAACGAATCTGTCTGGACTTCTTATTCATTTCTTCAATATTGCAAGCTTTTGAAGATGGGTTGATTGCAACACAAAAGGCCTAGAGCTACCATTCAATCCCCCCCCCCGGGGTCGCTTTGCATATTGTGTCATTTGATCACGATTATATATATATTTATATATATAAAATGTCGTGTTATTGTAAAAATTATTAATTTTGTACCAAAAGAACCTTAGAAAACTTACCTAACCTTATTATAACAAGCGCAAGTTATTTTAGATAAGTTTACAATAATTTACTAATAAATAAACACAATGAAATATATTTTTTTCGTTAGTTTCAGAATTATTTTTGCGAAATTATTGCATACACAAATTTTTGCTTGTCATATTCGACAAGACCGTTGCTATTTGATACAAAATCGCAAGTTTTACCTATTCGACACTACATATATATATATATATATATATATATATATATATATATATATATATATATATATATATATATATATATATATATTTTATATATATGTATATATATTATATATATATATATATATATATATATATATATATATATATATATATATATATATATATATATATATATATATATATATATATATGTATGTATTCTAGTCTTTCTTTTTTCTCTTGTTTTTTTCTCCCTCTCGTTCTTCATCCACTGTATCTCCTCCAGTTCTTCATCCACTATCTCTCCTCCAGTTCTTCATCCACTATCTCTCCTCCAGTTCTCTCCCCTCTCACACCCCTTACCTCTAATCATTTCTTTATCTTCGCTCGTAATACACTGTCACCCCTCTCCTCTCACTCTCACCCTTCTACCCGCACTCTAACCCCTCTACTCCCTAATCTCACCCCTCTTCCCTTCATTCTCACCCCTGCCCCTCACTTTCACCCCTCTACGCCTCACTCTCACCCCTCTCTCACTCTCACCCTTCCCCCTCATTCTCACAATCACACCTCCGTTAGTATAGTTTACCCTCTCCCCTCTACCCTTCCTGTAGTTACTGTCTCGTCTCCCCTCCCCTCTACCCACAGGTGTCAGCTGATGGAGGGGGAGTGGCAGGGGAAAATTGGGGTGTCTGGGGGAGAAAAGTGTCCCCACTGGTATAAATTTCAGCATAAACTGATGTGTGGACCATTACTGACACTGTGTTCACTGGGGGTAAATTGGTGGGGGAGGGGAGGTTGTGCAGAGGGGTGGGAGGTTTTGCAGAGGGGTAGGAGGTTGTGCAGAGAAGGGGTTATAGTTGAAAACGAAATACAGATGAATGATGGACGGCAAATGGTGGAGGGAGGACGTGGAAGGAGGACTCTTGATGGAGGAGTAGGGGAGGACTTTAGATGGAGGAAGGACCCTAGATGGAGGGGTGGATGCATATGCAACAGTTAGGTATCTTTATTTTGAAACGTTTCGCCTACACAGTAGGCTTCTTCAGTCGAGTACTGAAGAAGCCTACTGTGTAGGCGAAACGTTTCAAAATAAAGATACCTAACTGTTGCATATGTGTCTTACCTAACAATCTGTCGGTATTTTATACCATTTTAATGTTCATGGAGGGGTGGAGGAAGGACCCTAGATAGAGGGGTGGAGGAAGGACCCTAGATGGAGGGGTGGAGGAGGGACCCTAGATGGAGGGATGGAGGAAGGACCCTACATGGAGAGGTGGAGGAAGGACTAGATGAAGGGGTGGAGGGAGGACCGTAGATGTGGAACTGGAGGAGGGACCCTAGATGGAGGGATGGAAGAGATGGGCTGACAATCGAGGGACTCGGTTTAATCCTGGGTTGGGTGGTGACGTGAAGCTAGTTTCCTTATGTCAGAGAGTATATAAACTCTCGAAACTCTTCAAAGGTATATCAAAGGTTCCCCTGTTCACCTAGAAGTAGGTAGTGAGGTGTTGAGCGTTGTGGATAGTCTCCTGGGGAACGAGGTACTCTGCCGTGGATCAACACTGCGGTACCGGTATTTATGACAGGTGCGAAACAAATACGGTACTGCAGCCTTGCCGTGGATGGAGGTAGACTTGGCATTGAGGTGAGGCAGGGTAACAGTCGCACTATCAGCCACACCTCAGCAGCAGCTGAGGAGAGTAAATAGCTCTATCGGCCTCACCTCAGTAGCAGGGAACCCGTGGCTAGCGCACACAGTGCCATACATTTACAGTAAGTCCTCACTTAACGTCCTCACTTAATGCAGAAATAAATATTTGCAAAGCAAAAATTATAAGAAGCGCCACCTACTACCAGGCAATTGAACAATGAACATGCAAACTCCACACAGACAGTGGCTCCGGCTCTCATAACTAAAGCAGGTATAAAGTGTACATAGGTCCATCACGTCCACAAAATCTTGGCAAGGAAGAGGCAATTCTTTGTATACCTGGAGGGTGTTCCGGGGTCAACACCCCCGCTGCATGGTCCATGACCAGGCCTCGTGGTGGATCAGGGTCTGGTCAACCAGGTTGTTACTGCTGGCCTCACGCAAATCAACGTACGAACCATAGCCCGACTGGTTGGGTACTGACTTTAGGTGCCTGTCCAGGTCCCTCTTTATGACAGCTAGGGGTCTGTTGGTAATCCCCCTTATGTATGCTGGGAGGCAGTTGAACAGTTGTGGGCCCCTGACGCTTATTGTGTTGTCTCTTAGTGTACTCCTGGCGCCCCTGCGTTTCATTGTGGAGATGTCATCAGTAACAGCGAATGTAATGTCAGTTTACTTCGATAAATTTATTTTGGTTAATTACTCTCAACATTTTGTCAGTGTCGTTACCTAACATATTTACGACTTCTCTTACTAAAGTACTGTATGCAGTGAACAGTGATGCGATATACATTTGATGAGTTTCCAGAGTTTATCTACTCCAGGAGCCTGGCCCTGGGTTATTTTTGTCTGGTGCTTGCCTGGTTAGCCAGGTTGTTGCTGGAGACTGCCCGCTGGCCCACTTATCCATGACAGCCTGGTTGATCCGACACTTGGTGAAGATACTTGTCCAGTTTTCTCTTGATTTCTACACTTGCCCAGCAGTGTTTTTGAAGTTTTCTGGTAAGATGTTGAACAATCTGGGGGCCGCGGATGTTGATACAATGTTCCCTTAGTGTGCCCACGTCTCCTCGGCTTTTCACTGAGTTTATTTTACACTTACTCCGGTATGTTGTCATGGTAGTGTACTTTCCAAGTATGTATTATCATGCCTCTACTGGATGAAGGCAGTGGTGGACTGACTGCCTCTACTGGGTGAAGGCAGTGGTGGACTGACTGCCTCTACTGGGTGAAGGCAGTGGTGGACTGACTGCCTCTACTGGGTGAAGGGAGTGGTGGACTGACTGCCTCTCCTGGGTGAAGGCAGTGGTGGACTGACTGACTCTCCTGGGTGAAGGCAGTGGTGGACTGACTGACTCTCCTGGGTGAAGGCAGTGGTGGACTGACTGACTCTCCTGGGTGAAGGCAGTGGTGGACTGACTGCCTCTACTGGGTGAAGGCAGTGGTGGACTGACTGCCTCTACTGGGTGAAGGCAGTGGTGGACTGACTGCCTCTACTGGGTGAAGGCAGTGGTGGACTGACTGACTCTCCTGGGTGAAGGCAGTGGTGGACTGACTGACTCTCCTGGGTGAAGGCAGTGGTGGACTGACTGACTCTCCTGGGTGAAGGCAGTGGTGGACTGACTGCCTCTACTGGGTGAAGGCAGTGGTGGACTGACTGCCTCTACTGGGTGAAGGCAGTGGTGGACTGACTGACTCTCCTGGGTGAAGGCAGTGGTGGACTGACTGACTCTCCTGGGTGAAGGCAGTGGTGGACTGACTGACTCTCCTGGGTGAAGGCAGTGGTGGACTGACTGACTCTCCTGGGTGAAGGCAGTGGTGGACTGACTGACTCTCCTGGGTGAAGGCAGTGGTGGACTGACTGACTCTCCTGGGTGAAGGCAGTGGTGGACTGACTGACTCTCCTGGGTGAAGGCAGTGGTGGACTGACTGACTCTCGTGGGTGAAGGCAGTGGTGGACTGACTGACTCTCGTGGGTGAAGGCAGTGGTGGACTGACTGACTCTCGTGGGTGAAGGCAGTGGTGGACTGACTGACTCTCGTGGGTGAAGGCAGTGGTGGACTGACTGACTCTCGTGGGTGAAGGCAGTGGTGGACTGACTGACTCTCGTGGGTGAAGGCAGAGGTGGACTGACTGACTCTCGTGGGTGAAGGCAGTGGTGGACTGACTGACTCTCCTGGGTGAAGGCAGTGGTGGACTGACTGACTCTCCTGGGTGAAGGCAGTGGTGGACTGACTGACTCTCCTGGGTGAAGGCAGTGGTGGACTGACTGACTCTCCTGGGTGAAGGCAGTGGTGGACTGACTGACTCTCCTGGGTGAAGGCAGTGGTGGACTGACTGACTCTCCTGGGTGAAGGCAGTGGTGGACTGACTGACTCTCCTGGGTGAAGGCAGTGGTGGACTGACTGACTCTCGTGGGTGAAGGCAGTGGTGGACTGACTGACTCTCGTGGGTGAAGGCAGTGGTGGACTGACTGACTCTCGTGGGTGAAGGCAGTGGTGGACTGACTGACTCTCGTGGGTGAAGGCAGTGGTGGACTGACTGACTCTCCTGGGTGAAGGCAGTGGTGGACTGACTGACTCTCCTGGGTGAAGGCAGTGGTGGACTGACTGACTCTCCTGGGTGAAGGCAGTGGTGGACCGACTGACTCTCCTGGGTGAAGGCAGTGGTGGACTGACTGACTCTCGTGGGTGAAGGCAGTGGTGGACTGACTGACTCTCCTGGGTGAAGGCAGTGGTGGACTGACTGCCTCTACTGGGTGAAGGCAGTGGTGGACTGACTGACTCTCCTGGGTGAAGACAGTGGTGGACTGACTGACTCTCCTGGGTGAAGGCAGTGGTGGACTGACTGACTCTCTACAGTGGTGGACTGACTGACTCTCCTGGGTGAAGGCAGTGGTGGACTGACTGACTCTCCTGGGTGAAGGCAGTGGTGGACTGACTGCCTCTACTGGGTGAAGGCAGTGGTGGACTGACTGACTCTCCTGGGTGAAGACAGTGGTGGACTGACTGACTCTCCTGGGTGAAGGCAGTGGTGGACTGACTGCCTCTACTGGGTGAAGACAGTGGTGGACTGACTGACTCTCCTGGGTGAAGGCAGTGGTGGACTGACTGACTCTCCTGGGTGAAGGCAGTGGTGGACTGACTGACTCTCCTGGGTGAAGGCAGTGGTGGACTGACTGACTCCTGGGTGAAGGCAGTGGTGGACTGACTGCCTCTACTGGGTGAAGGCAGTGGTGGACTGACTGACTCTCCTGGGTGAAGGCAGTGGTGGACTGACTGACTCTCCTGGGTGAAGGCAGTGGTGGACTGACTGACTCTCCTGGGTGAAGGCACTCTCCTGGTGGACTGACTGACTCTCCTGGGTGAAGGCAGTGGTGGACTGACTGCCTCTCCTGGGTGAAGGCAGTGGTGGACTGACTGACTCTCCTGGGTGAAGGCAGTGGTGGACTGACTGACTCTCCTGGGTGAAGGCAGTGGTGGACTGACTGACTCTCCTGGGTGAAGGCAGTGGTGGACTGACTGACTCTCCTGGGTGAAGGCAGTGGTGGACTGACTGACTCTCCTGGGTGAAGGCAGTGGTGGACTGACTGACTCTCCTGGGTGAAGGCAGTGGTGGACTGACTGACTCTCCTGGGTGAAGGCAGTGGTGGACTGACTGCCTCTACTGGGTGAAGGCAGTGGTGGACTGACTGACTCTCCTGGGTGAAGGCAGTGGTGGACTGACTGACTCTCCTGGGTGAAGGCAGTGGTGGACTGACTGCCTCTACTGGGTGAAGACAGTGGTGGACTGACTGACTCTCCTGGGTGAAGGCAGTGGTGACTGACTGACTGGGTGCAGTGGTGGACTGACTGACTCTCCTGGGTGAAGGCAGTGGTGGACTGACTGCCTCTACTGGGTGAAGACAGTGGTGGACTGACTGACTCTCCTGGGTGAAGGCAGTGGTGGACTGACTGCCTCTACTGGGTGAAGGCAGTGGTGGACTGACTGACTCTCCTGGGTGAAGACAGTGGTGGACTGACTGACTCTCCTGGGTGAAGGCAGTGGTGGACTGACTGTGGGTGAACTGACTGACTGACTCCTGCGTGAAGGCAGTGGTGGACTGACTGACTCTCCTGGGTGAAGGCAGTGGTGGACTGACTGACTCTCCTGGGTGAAGGCAGTGGTGGACTGACTGACTCTCCTGGGTGAAGGCAGTGGTGGACTGACTGACTCTACTGGGTGAAGGCAGTGGTGGACTGACTGACTCTCCTGGGTGAAGACAGTGGTGGACTGACTGACTCTCCTGGGTGAAGGCAGTGGTGGACTGACTGACTCTCCTGGGTGAAGGCAGTGGTGGACTGACTGACTCTCCTGGGTGAAGGCAGTGGTGGACTGACTGACTCTCCTGGGTGAAGGCAGTGGTGGACTGACTGACTCTCCTGGGTGAAGGCAGTGGTGGACTGACTGACTCTCCTGGGTGAAGGCAGTGATGGACTGACTGACTCTCCTGGGTGAAGGCAGTGGTGGACTGACTGACTCTCCTGGGTGAAGGCAGTGGTGGACTGACTGACTCTCCTGGGTGAAGGCAGTGATGGACTGACTGACTCTCCTGGGTGAAGGCAGTGGTGGACTGACACCATAGGTGGGATGAAATCATGAAGATGGTCTCCCATACGTAACATTTCACAGGTCTGTTATTGATCCTTTTCTTGATCACAATCAACATGAAGGTCTTGAATCACGAAATCAGTAGTAACATGTATAATTTTTTTTTTTTTTTTGACGACGCAAGAATTGGCCAAACGATATGTTCTGAGGTAGCAGAGGTGGTCTTAGTTAATTTGCATAAGTTATTGTAGTGGTGAGAGTAGCGGCAACTGCAGAAGTGGTAGACTTATATATATATATATATATATATGCAAAACAACCACTCTGAAAAAATAGAGAAATTCCAAGCGCTTTCGTGACTACTCACATAGTTCCTTGATAATGTGAGTAGTCACGAAAGCGCTTGGAGTTTCTCTATTTTTTCAGAGTGGTTGTTTTGCATATTCTGAAATCACCTGTTTACTGTGATCTTATTGCATATATATATATATATATATATATATATATATATATATATATATATATATATATAATGGAATGATGAAGTAAAGGGTGTGATAAAAGAGAAAAAGGTAGCTTACGAGAGGTTTTTACAAAGCAGAAGTGTTATAAGAAGAGCAGAGTATATGGAGAGTAAAAGAAAGGTGAAGAGAGTGGTGAGAGAGTGCAAAAGGAGAGCAGATGAAAGAGTGGGAGAGGCACTGTCAAGAAATTTTAATGAAAATAAGAAAAAATTTTGGAGTGAGTTAAACAAGTTAAGAAAGCCTAGGGAAAGTATGGATTTGTCAGTTAAAAACAGAGTAGGGGAGTTAGTAGATGGGGAGATGGAGGTATTAGGTAGATGGCGAGAATATTTTGAGGAACTTTTAAATGTTAAGGAAGAAAGGGAGGCGGTAATTTCATGCACTGGCCAGGGAGGTATACCATTTTTTAGGAGTGAAGAAGAGCAGAATGTAAGTGTGGTGGAGGTACGTGAGGCATTACGTAGAATGAAAGGGGGTAAAGCAGCTGGAACTGATGGGATCATGACAGAAATGTTAAAAGCAGGGGGGGATATAGTGTTGGAGTGGTTGGTACTTTTGTTTAATAAATGTATGAAAGAGGGGAAGGTACCTAGGGATTGGCGGAGAGCTTGTATAGTCCCTTTATATAAAGGGAAAGGGGACAAAAGAGATTGTAAAAATTATAGAGGAATAAGTTTACTGAGTATACCAGGAAAAGTGTACGGTAGGGTTATAATTGAAAGAATTAGAGGTAAGACAGAATGTAGAATTGCGGATGAGCAAGGAGGCTTCAGAGTGGGTAGGGGATGTGTAGATCAAGTGTTTACATTGAAGCATATATGTGAACAGTATTTAGATAAAGGTAGGGAAGTTTTTATTGCATTTATGGATTTAGAAAAGGCATATGATAGAGTGGATAGAGGAGCAATGTGGCAGATGTTGCAAGTATATGGAATAGGTGGTAAGTTACTAAATGCTGTAAAGAGCTTTTATGAGGATAGTGAGGCTCAGGTTAGGGTGTGTAGAAGAGAGGGAGAATACTTCCCGGTAAAAGTAGGTCTTAGACAGGGATGTGTAATGTCACCATGGTTGTTTAATATATTTATAGATGGGGTTGTAAAAGAAGTAAATGCTAGGGTGTTCGGGAGAGGGGTGGGATTAAATTATGGGGAATCAAATTCAAAATGGGAATTGACACAGTTACTTTTTGCTGATGATACTGTGCTTATGGGAGATTCTAAAGAAAAATTGCAAAGGTTAGTGGATGAGTTTGAGAATGTGTGTAAAGGTAGAAAGTTGAAAGTGAACATAGAAAAGAGTAAGGTGATGAGGGTATCAAATGATTTAGATAAAGAAAAATTGGATATCAAATTGGGGAGGAGGAGTATGGAAGAAGTGAAAGTTTTCAGATACTTGGGAGTTGACGTGTCGGCGGATGGATTTATGAAGGATGAGGTTAATCATAGAATTGATGAGGGAAAAAAGGTGAGTGGTGCGTTGAGGTATATGTGGAGTCAAAAAACGTTATCTATGGAGGCAAAGAAGGGAATGTATGAAAGTATAGTAGTACCAACACTCTTATATGGATGTGAAGCTTGGGTGGTAAATGCAGCAGCGAGGAGACGGTTGGAGGCAGTGGAGATGTCCTGTCTAAGGGCAATGTGTGGTGTAAATATTATGCAGAAAATTCGGAGTGTGGAAATTCTGAGAAGGTGTGGAGTTAATAAAAGCATTAGTCAGAGGGCAGAAGAGGGGTTGTTGAGGTGGTTTGGTCATTTAGAGAGAATGGATCAAAGTAGAATGACATGGAAAGCATATAAATCTATAGGGGAAGGAAAGAGGGGTAGGGGTCGTCCTCGAAAGGGTTGGAAAGAGGGGGTAAAGGAGGTTTTGTGGGTGAGGGGCTTGGACTTCCAGCAAGCGTGCATGAGCGTGTTAGATAGGAGTGGATGGAGACGAATAGTATTTGGGACCTGACGATCTGTTGGAGTGTGAGCAGGGTAATATTTAGTGAAGGGATTCAGGGAAACCGGTTATTTTCATATAGTCGGACTTGAGTCCTGGAAATGGGAAGTACAATGCCTGCACTTTAAAGGAGGGGTTTGGGATATTGGCAGTTTGGAGGGATATGTTGTGTATCTTTATACGTATATGCTTCTAAACTGTTGTATTCTGAGCACCTCTGCAAAAACAGTGATAATGTGTGAGTGTGGTGAAAGTGTTGAATGATGATGAAAGTATTTTCTTTTGGGGGATTTTCTTTCTTTTTTGGGTCACCCTGCCTCGGTGGGAGACGGCCGACTTGTTGATATATATATATATATATATATATATATATATATATATATATATATATATATATATATATATATATATATATATATATATATATATATATAATGTCGTGCCGAATATGTAAAACTGGTCAATTAGCAAGAACTCATTTAAAATTTAGTCATTTCTAAAAAAATTTCTTATAATTTTAAAGATATATTTTTTTCATTAATGTTAATGTAAAAATTTATAATTTTGCTCCAAAAGAATCTTAGAAAACTTACCTAACCTTATTATAACAACAACAATTTATTTTAGCCTAACCCAACTAAATATATTTTAGATTTGTTTATAATAATTTAGAACTAAACAAACACAATCAAATATCTTTTTTTCGTTAGGTTCAGAGTGATTTTGGCGAAATTATTGCATACACAAATTTTCACTTGTCCTATATGGCAAGATGAGCGTTGCTATTTATGCCAAGATCGCAAGTTCTGCCTATTCGGCACGACACACACACACACACACACACACACACACACACACACACACACACACATTATATATATATATATATATATATATATATATATATATATATATATATATATATATATATATATATGTATATATATATATATATATAATATATATATATATATATATATATATGTGTGTGTGTGTGTGTGTGTGTTTCAACAAACCGGCCGTATCCCACCGAGGCAGGGTGGCCCAAAAAGGAAAGCAAAAGTTTCTCTTTTCAAATTTAGTAATTTATACAGGAGAAGGGGTTACTAGCTCCTTGCTCCCGGCATTTTAGTCGCCTCTTACAACACGCATGGCTTACGGAGGAAGAATTCTGTTCCACTTCCCCATGGAGATAAGAGGAAATAAACAAGAACAAGAACTAGAAAATAACAGAAAACCCAGAAGGGTGTGTACATATATGCTTGTACATGTATGTGTAGTGTGACCTAAGGGTAAGTAGAAGTAGCAAGACGTACCTGGAATCTTGCATATTTATGAGACAGACAAAAGACATCAGCAATCCTACCATCATGTAAAACAATTACAGGCTTTCGTTTTACACTCACTTGGCAGGACGGTAGTACCTCCCTGGGCGGTTGCTGTCTACCAACCTACTAATTATATTCGTACCGAATACGTAAAATTAGTCAATTAGCAAGAACTAATTTAAAATTAAATCTTTCTAAAATTTTCTCTTGTACGTTCAAAGATATATTTTTTCATTTATGTTAATATAAAAATTAATAATTTTGTACGAAAAGAACCTTAAAAAACCTTCCTAACCTTATTATAACAAGCGCAATTTAATTTAGCCTAATCCTACTAAATATATTTTAGATAAGTTTACAATAATTTAACAAACACAATGAAATATATTTTTTTTCGAAAAAGATGTATTTCTTCACTCCCTCTGCTGCTTCCTTACTCCCTCTGCTGCTTCCTTACTCCCTCTGCTGCTTCCTTACTCCCTCTGCTGCTTCCTTACTCCCTCTGCTGCTTCCTTACTCCCTCTGCTGCTTCCTTACTCCCTCTGCTGCTTCCTTACTCCCTCTGCTGCTTCCTTACTCCCTCTGCTGCTTCCTTACTCCCTCTGCTGCTTCCTTACTCCCTCTGCTGCTTCCTTACTCCCTCTCCTGCTTCCTTACTCCCTCTGCTGCTTCCTTACTCCCTCTGCTGCTTCCTTACTCCCTCTGCTGCTTCCTTACTCCCTCTGCTGCTTCCTTACTCCCTCTGCTGCTTCCTTACTCCCTCTCCTGCTTCCTTACTCCCTCTGCTGCTTCCTTACTCCCTCTGCTGCTTCCTTACTCCCTCTGCTGCTTCCTTACTCCCTCTGCTGCTTCCTTACTCCCTCTGCTGCTTCCTTACTCCCTCTGCTGCTTCCTTACTCCCTCTGCTGCTTCCTTACTCCCTCTGCTGCTTCCTTACTCCTTCTCCTGCTTCCTTACTCCCTCTCCTGCTTCCTTACTCCCTCTCCTGCTTCCTTACTCCCTCTCCTGCTTCCTTACTCCCTCTCCTGCTTCCTTACTCCCTCTCCTGCTTCCTTACTCCCTCTGTTGCTTCCTTACTCCCTCTCCTCCTTCCTTACTCCCTCTCCTGCTTCCTTACTCCCTCTCCTGCTTCCTTACTCCCTCTCCTGCTTCCTTACTCCCTCTGCTGCTTCCTTACTCCCTCTGCTGCTTCCTTACTCCCTCTGCTGCTTCCTTACTCCCTCTGCTGCTTCCTTACTCCCTCTGCCCTCTGCTGCTTCCTTACTCCCTCTGCTGCTTCCTTACTCCCTCTCCTGCTTCCTTACTCCCTCTCCTGCTTCCTTACTCCCTCTCCTGCTTCCTTACTCCCTCTGCTGCTTCCTTACTCCCTCTGCTGCTTCCTTACTCCCTCTGCTGCTTCCTTACTCCCTCTCCTGCTTCCTTACTCCCTCTGCTGCTTCCTTACTCCCTCTGCTGCTTCCTTACTCCCTCTCCTGCTTCCTTACTCCCTCTGCTGCTTCCTTACTCCCTCTCCTGCTTCCTTACTCCCTCTGCTGCTTCCTTACTCCCTCTCCTGCTTCCTTACTCCCTCTCCTGCTTCCTTACTCCCTCTCCTGCTTCCTTACTCCCTCTCCTGCTTCCTTACTCCCTCTCCTGCTTCCTTACTCCCTCTGCTGCTTCCTTACTCCCTCTGCTGCTTCCTTACTCCCTCTCCTGCTTCCTTACTCCCTCTCCTGCTTCCTTACTCCCTCTCCTGCTTCCTTACTCCCTCTCCTGCTTCCTTACTCCCTCTCCTGCTTCCTTACTCCCTCTCCTGCTTCCTTACTCCCTCTCCTGCTTCCTTACTCCCTCTCCTGCTTCCTTACGCCCTTTCCTGCTTCCTTACTCCCTCTCCTGCTTCCTTACGCCCTTTCCTGCTTCCTTACTCTCTCTCCTACTTCCTTACTCTCTCTCCTACTTCCTTACTCTCTCTCCAACTTCCTTACTCTCTCTCCTACTTCCTTACTCTCTCTCCTGCTTCCTTACTTCCTCTCCTACTTCCTTACTCTCTCTCCTGCTTCATTACGCCCTCTTCTGCTTCCTTACTCTCTCTCCTACTTCCTTACTCTCCTGCTTCATTACGCCCTCTTCTGCTTCCTTACTCCCTCTCCTACTTCCTTACTCTCTCTCCTACTTCCTTACTCTCTCTCCTGCTTCATTACGCCCTCTTCTGCTTCCTTACTCCCTCTCCTACTTCCTTACTCTCTCTCCTACTTCCTTTCTCTCCTACTTCCTTACTCTCTCTCCTACTTCCTTACTCTCTCTCCTGCTTCATTACGCCCTCTTCTGCTTCCTTACTCCCTCTCCTACTTTCTTACTCCCTCCCCTACTTCCTTACTCTCTCTCCTGCTTCATTACTCCCTCTCCTGCTTCCTTACTCTCTCTCCTGCTTCATTACGCCCTCTCCTGCTTCCTTACTCTCTCTCCTGCTTCCTTACTCCCTCTCCTGCTTCATCACTCCGTCTGCTGTCCTCCACAATGGCCACCTGACCCACCACCCGGGATGTTCCAACAAATCCACATCATCTAACACACCGACGAGACAATCCATCTTCATCAACCCTGCATAATAAAACCATAAACATCACCTCCCCAGCGGTCAACATGAAGAAGAATGTTGATAAAAATAAAAAAAAGTGGCCACCTTAATTAAGGAACAAGGCAAACACGTGCAGTGGGACGATGTTAAACATCCCCTCACCACCTCCCATCAGGTGTTTAACTAGTGGGGAGGGAATAAATTTGAGGATGTTTAGCGCTTTCTTCTTCTCCGGCTGCTTCCCCACTCGTGCGGAGGCGGGTTTGGTAATATTAACATAATTAGCTATTTCAATTTCAAATATTCATCGCGAAGGAAGCCGCGCGTCTTGTTGAGGGTGTAAACAAAGGCCATCTGCATGTCGTGCGAAGGCGGGAGACGAGGCACGATGTGTGATTGGTTGTCAGACCCGTGGGTAACGCGGCATGATTTGTGATTGGTTGTGAGACCCGTGGGTGACGCGGGAAGATATGTGATTGGTTGTGAGACCCGTGGGTGACGCTGGAAGATATGTGATTGGTTGTAAGACCCGTGGGTGACGCAGGAAGATACGTGATTGGTTGTGAGACCTGTGAGTGACGCGGCATGATATGTGATTGGTTGTTAAACCCGTGGGTGACGCGGGAAGATATGTGATTGCTTGTGAGACTCGTGGGAGACGAGGCACTACGTGTGATTGGTTGTGAGACCCGTGTGTGACGCGAGAAGATATATGATTGGTTGTTAAACCCACGGGTGACGCGGGAAGAGATGGAACTCTTCGCCTTCGACCGTCGTCTCTTGACGAAAAGTGATGGTCAGACATTAAACTTTTCTCTCAGTGTTTATACACTGAAAGTTTAATCTCTACTCTAGGAATTAAATATTTTTGACTGGTGGTGAACCGATTTGGTGGACCCTTAATGACCCTTTTGTGGTTGATAGGCTTTTAACCCCAGTAACCAACCATAGAAGTCAATCTTATGAAAGAAGGCGCAAGGCTTAACTAAACATGTTTCTGGAAATGGAAGACCTCATTTAATCCTTAAGAATAATTTAAAATAAATAGCAACAAACTGAACTTTTTGAAACTTAAACGTAGGTAAGGTCTTCTTACGGGGTTTTATAAAATTGAAACAATGTTTTACAATGGTGGAAGAACAAATGTAATACAGTGAGTTGTTCCATCAAACTGTTGAAGAATCACTCGGCCTCATGAGTGATTGACCGTCTCGAATACTATTTATACAAGGTTGATGGACTGATTATATCATCTTTACTTCACTACTAAACCTGTCTTAATTGTTGAAGCATTTCTGCTACAGTGTAGGATAAACTCTTCAACAATTAAGGTAGTTAACTGTTGTACATGCGTCTTACTCATCAACTGTCGGTATTTTATACCACTGTCAACATTTCTTCATTTCTTCGCATCCCCATCAGCCTTCCTTCCTTCCTTCTTTATTTTCCCCTCTTCTTCACTTTCCTTCCTTAGTACCCCCAAAGCATCCCTTCCTCGGGCAGGGGGACAAACACCCACATATACCCTCTATAGGTATTTGTTATCGTAGTCAGAATCGCCAGTACCCAACCACGACCGCGATATGTGATTCCCTGAAGATAGCTCCTATACTGCCTGACATACCATTTTTTTAATTACCATCATTAGGTACCCATATACCTTGTACCCGACACTGCAATACTTTCAGCAGGTCTACCTGGGGTTTCTGACAGCACCCGAGTGTTTTATTGCAGAGGATATAACATTCCAGCAGGAACTGGAGTTATCTAAAATATTTTGCTTTATGTGACTCAAAAAAAGTTGGCTAGCACACAGGTACCTCTGTTTACTGCTTGCTGAACAGGGGCAGTAGAGGAGTGAGGAAACTGACCCATGTTATTTCGTGCCAGGGGCAGCCATACCAGTGAAAATGGGAGGGGAAGAGTGGGAGAGAGCGCAGAGGACTACAAGCTCCGTTCTTATATTCAACAGCCATGGATGGCTGCAAGAACTGTGTCGAAGTAGTCTTCTGTGACAGCAAGACACACTACCTACTTGTTGATGGTTTCGGGATCCCTGCCCCCCGCGGCCAGGTCTTGGACCAGACCTCCTGGTTGATGACCTGATTAGTCAGGCTATTAGCGCTAGCAGCACATAATCCAACGTGAAATTAAGACACATGTGCAACATCTGGGTATTTTTATTGTAGACGTTTCGCCCTCCAGTGGCTTTATCAATACAAATTCAAGGACGTGATTAGTTAGGCGTCATTATTTCCGAAATGTCTCTCTTACACATTGCTTCTGCTGTCTCCATATTTAGTCACCTCAGCATTCGACTGAAGAAGCCTGCTGTGTATACCTGGAGTGTTTCGGGGGGTCAACGCCCCCGCGGCCCGGTCCATGACCAGGCCTCGTATGTGAAACGTTTCGTATCGTGAGTCGTAAAATGTTCCTTCAATGTTATTAAGAGTGTCATTGTTGCCCAGTGAGACTTAAAGTTGCATGGGGCAAGCAAACTTTGCTTTAGCATCTGTAGACAAACTTCTCTCTCCAAGTTATGGCTGGGCGCGCCTTGCCTGTAAGATGGGATTGTCTCCGGCTAATATCTGTATCGTCTACATCAGCTACGATAAGGTCTTTATTTATAGAGACGGGGCCATAACCTCCGCGAATCCTATTTCGAGGGAGAGGAATCTGTAGTTACTAAGGGAGACAGGGAGATGATGGCGCAGGATCTGCCTGCCTCAGCGTCCTGGGGTGAGGAGGGAGAAGAGGCTGGAGATGTTTGGCTAGTGTTGGAGGAAGTGGGGGTTGGGGGAGGGTTATCAGGGCCAGGGATCTGGTGGTGTAGTGCCCCCCTGGTAGGTGGTGGAGGCGCCCTTTGGCGACACTTGACGGAACAGAGGTGTCTCGCCCTACCATGGTCAATGGTCATCCTATCTTCTGGTGACCATCCCTTTTCTCTCTCTCTCTCTCTCTCTCTCTCTCTCTCTCTCTCTCTCTCTCTCTCTCTCTCTCTCTCTCTCTCACACACACACACACACACACACACACACACACACACACACACACATACACACATACACACAAGGATAATTACTGGTACTACCAGCACTGTTTTTGATGTATGTAAATGACATACCCGAAGAGATACATGTACCCCTGATTGTAGATGTGAAATTAATGAAAATAAAGACTGCAGAAAACATGGAAAGGCTACAAATGAACATGAACATACTGCAAGATTGGTCAGACAAGTGACTATCAGAATTAAACCCCAGCAAATGCAAGGTTAAGAAAACTGAGGAAGAGGGATTCAGCAAGAGTTCATCAGCTACGGCAGCGTAAAAAGTTTCCTTCCAGCATAGCTGGAGTTACTATCACTTTAGAATTGCCACCTCTCAGGATAACTTATCCTAGAAAACAGGATAAATTGAGTTTAGCTCTGGAGGCGCACATCAGTAATATCTGCAGCTAATGCTTCTTTATGGACTCTCAGGAATCTCAACAAAGACTGGGCCTAGAGGATTAACCATTGCAAAACCGTAGGTTTGCCTGTAAAATAATTATTAATTAAAAAGAGGTGTCAGTAACACAGTCTTATAAGGAAGGATGTTCCCAACGTGCGATTATAATAAAAATGTTTATATTGAAGCTTTTCGTGTGTTGGCTAAATTGATTTTAGGCCTTCAGGACATTTTGCTTTTCTGTCCCTTTAGCGAAGTGATAAAAGCCCTTCTTGGTGGACGAGGTGTTTCCATAATAATGTTAACTATCGTTACGTGTTTCTTTTATACATGTGTCGGTGTATATACCTTGTTTGTGACACTTAAGTAAACACTTAGTGTTACCTATAATGAAAAGCAAGCAGTGTCTAGGAAAAAGTATATGGGGGACAGAGGAAGATGTTTGAACAAGCGTGTGTAAGAATATAAAAGTAATGTTAGAACAGGGAACACGAGCACTGGTGTATTGTCATGTTCGTGATTGTAACCACAAAATGGATTTTGATTGTTGGAAAATGATAATTACATGAATAGAGATATTGTTGAATCAAACCTTATAGCCTCAGTTATAACTTGAACTTGTCCTTCAGACAAGTTAATTCCAAATCTACTGTCCAGGCTCAGGGCTGGACAGTAGCAATGTCCAGGCTCAGGGCTGGACAGTAGAAATGTAACTGTTGGCAACAATGGACCAAACTCTGCAATGTCAAATGAACTGAGGTCAGGTGAAATGAGGTCAACCTCGGTCATGTGACCAAGAACTCTAGTGCTGAGTTATCATATGACTAAGATCTGCATCAAGAAGCATCTGTAATGTTTAATGACGAATTTTAACTAACCTAACTTAAGGGAGGTGAGGTAATAGCTGTCCCTGGTGACTTTGAACTCGTAACTCTGTTGTTCCAGCTGAAGACGCTATTTGATACTGAGTAGTAATACTGATTGATTCCTTGTCTTTCTTAAATAATGGTCTTTCCCACCTACTGCTGGCCGGACTACGTGCAGCCAGCAGTAACAGCCTGCTTGATCAGGCCTTGATAAACCAGGAGGCCTGGTCATGGACCGGGCCGCGGGGGCGTTGATCCCCGGAATGCCCTCCAGGTAGACTCCAGGTAGGTAGACCCGTTTCATTTAATATATATGCACGTATGTGTGTGTGTGTACTCACCTAGTTGTGGTTGCGGGGATCGAGTCGCAGCTCCTGGCCCTGCCTCTTCAACTGGCCGCTACTCAGTCACTCGTCCCGCTCCGTGAGCTTTTATCATACCTCTTCTTAAAGCTATGTATGGATCCTGCCTCCACTACATCACTACCCAGGCTATTCCACTTCCTGACAACTCTGTGACTGAAGAAATACTTCCTAACATCCCTGTGATTCATTTGAGCCTTCAGCTTCCAGTTGTGACCCCTTGTTGCTGTGTCCCATCTCTGGAACATCCTCTCTCTGTCCACCTTGTCTATACCCCTCAGTATTTTATATGTCGTTATCATATCTTCCCTATCTCTCCTGTCTTCCAGTGTCGTCAGGTCGATTTCCCATAACCTCTCCTCGTAGGACATACCCCTTAGCTCCGGGACTAGTCTTGTTGCAAACCTTTGCACTTTCTCTAGTTTCCTTACATGCTGGGCTAGGTGAGGGGTTCCAAACTGGCGCTGCATATTCCAATATAGGCCTGACGTACACAGTGTACAGGGTCCTGAATAAGTCATTATTTAGATGTCGGAATGCTGTTCTTAGGTTTGCCAGGCGCCAGTATGCTGCAGCAGTTATTTGGTTGATGTGCGCCTCAGAAGTTCCCGGTGTTATACTCACCCCAAGATCCTTTTCCTTGAGTGAGGTTTGTAGGCTTTGGCCCCCCTAAACTGTACTCCTCTGTGGTCTTCTTTACCCTTCCCCAATCTTCATGTCTTTGTACTTGGTGGAGTTGAACTCCAGGAGCCAGTTGCTGGACCAGGACTGCAGTCTGTCCAGATCCCTCTGTAGTTCTGCCTGGTCCTCGTCCGATTTAATTCTTCTCATCAACTTCACATCATCTACAAACAGGGACACTTCAGATTCTGTTGCTTCCGTCGTGTTCACAAATGCCAGAAACGGCACCAGCCCTAGGACTGATCCCTGTGGCACCCCGCTCGTTACAGGCGCCCACTCTGACACCTCGTCACGCACTATGACTCGCTGTTGTCTTCCTGACAGGTATTCTCTGATCCGTTGTAGTGCCTTCCCTGTTATCCCTGCCTGGTCCTCCAGCTTTTGCACTGATCTCTTGTGTGGATCTGTGTCAAACGCCTTATTACAGTCCAAAAAAATGCAATCTACCCACCCCTCTCTCTCTTGTCTTAGAGCCGTCACCCTGTTATAGAACTCCAGTAGGTTTGTGACACAGGATTTTCCGTCTCTGAAACCGTGCTGGCTGCCGTTAAGCTCATTCCTTTCTAGGTGCTCCACCACTCTTCTCCTGATAATTTTCTTCATGACCTTGCATACTATACACGTCAGTAACACTGGTCTGTCTCCTTTTTTTAAAAATTGGGACAACATTTGCTGTCTTCCATACTTCCGGTAGTCGTCCTGTTTCGATAGATGTGTTGAAGATTGTTGTTAGTGGTACACAAAGTGCCTCTGCTCCCTCTTTCATGACCCATGGAGAGATGTTATCCTGCCCTATCGCCTTTGAGGTATCGAGCTCGCTTAACAGCCTCTTCACTTCTTCCTCGGTTGTATGTATTGTGTCCAACACTTGGTGTAACCCCCCCCCCCCTCTCTGCCTTTCTGGAGGCCCTTCTATCTCCTCTGTGAACACCTCTTTGAATCTCATGCAGAGCTCCTCGCATACTTCGCGGTCGTTTTTTGTGACCTCCCCTCCTTCCTTCCTCAGCCTGGTTACCTGGTCCTTGACTGTTGTTTTCCTCCTGCTGTGGCTGTACAACAGCTTTGGGTCAGATTTGGCTTTCGCTGCTATGTCATTCTCGTATTGTCTTTGGGCCTCCATTCTTACCTGTACATATTCATTTCTGGCTCTGCGACTGGTTTCCTTATTCTCCTGGGTCCTTTGCCTTCTATACTTCTTCCATTCCTTAGCACACTTGGTTTTGGCCTTTCTGCACCTTTGGGTGAACCACGGGCTCATCCTGGCTTTTTCATTATTCCTGTTACCCTTGGGTACAAACCTCTCCTCATCTTCCTTGCACATTGTTGTCACATATTCCATCACTTCGTCCACTGACTTTCCTGCCAGTTCTCTGTCCCACTGAACCCCGTTCAGGAAGTTCTTCATGCTTGCGTCGTCACCTTTTTTGTAATTTGGCTTCACTTCTCCGGCCCTCCATGCTTCCCCCTCCACTTGTAACTCTACTATGTATTCGAAGCTTAAAAACCACATGATCACTGGCCCCCAGGGGTCTTTCGTATGTGATGTCCTCAATATCTGCACTCTTCAAGATCCAGTCTCGCTGGTTCATCCTCTCCTCTCTCTCTGGTAGTGTCCCTTACGTGTTGGTACATGAGGTTTTCCAGTACCACCTCCATCATCATAGCCCTCCACGTTTCTTGGCCCCCATGTGGCTCCAAGTTTTCTCAATCGATTTCCTTGTGGTTAAAGTCGCCATGAGCTCTTCTGGCCACCTCAGCCAGTGTGTCAACCATCGCTCTATTACTCTCATAATACTCTTGCCTTGGCCTCCTGCTGTTCTGTGGTGGGTTATACATCACTGCAATCACCACCTTGGGACCTCCAGACTGAAGCGTTAGTACGATGTAATCTCATGCTTCTCCTCTGTCTCCTCTCTCCAGCTGTGTGTGTGTGTGTGTGTGTGTGTGTGTGTGTGTCTGTGTCTGTGTGTGCGTGCGTGCGTGCGCGTGCGTGCGTGCGTGCGCGTGCGTCCGTGTCCATCCGTCCGTCCATGTTCTAGGACACACGGTGCTGTGGGCCAACAGTTGACGAGTGTGTTATAAAACTTGCTGTATGGAGGCTGACGTTTAACAAGGAATACTGATGCCAATTTGCATCAGGTAATGTTAAAAGTTTGCAGACGTCTAGTGACGAGAGTTGCGTGTGCAAGACAGTGTACAAGGTGCACAGAGTGGTGAGTGAAGGGTAAGAAAGGAGGTAAAATGTTGGAGTAAGGGAGAGATTGTTTGAGGAAGACGGACATAGGGAAGATCAGTATGCTTTTATTTAGGCTTTAAAGGCATAAATGCCATTTTTACAGTGGTCTTGAGGGCACATAAGATAGTACATTATGTAGATTTAACCCGGGATAAGCCAGAAAAATAAAAATGACTTGTCTCTAGACCAGGAAAGAATGCATGTGGGAGGGAGTTAGCAGAGAGGGAGGGAAGGTGGCGTGTGGAGTGGGAACTGATGTAGTTACTGGAGTGTAAGGTTCTGCTGGTGGAGGTGCATGCACACTGTTAGCACCTCCACATTATTACTCCATTCTCCCTTAAGATCTAGGTCAGTACAAATACGAAGGGCATGTCTCTCTCAGCAGACGGAGGATCAAGCCTCCACCACGCCTTGCGCTAAATGACCCACAAGGATTTAGCACTTAACATGAATTATAATAATAAGCCATACTACCTTTAAGGAGGATATCTTGATACTGGTGACGGGCTCTTGATTCAAGAAATCCAAGTTGTTCTTAATTACCACTCATTCCCAGACGTTAGTGCTCGCCCAGCAGAATATTAATAACTTAGTGTGAAGTATAAGAAGACACGTGAGTCAACACTAGGACATATTAGAACGTTTCGGCCTTGGAACCTTGATCACTTCTAACATAGCAGGTCCCAGGACCGAAACGTTTTCTAATAAATATGTCCTAGTGTTTGCTCAAGCGTTTTTCTGAACCAGTTTTGTCTGTATCTGTTACCAAGGTTGATACCAAAGTATATGAGGTACTCAGGTACACCAGTACGGAGGTGGTGAGGGTAACCTCACCACCTCCGTACTGGTGAACACACGCCGTATGCAACTCTGTTCCAGCAACGTTTCGCTCAACACTTCTCAACAGAAGGCGTTTCGCCCACCAGGGACAGGCAAAGAGACAGCAGCAAATTACTGTATCATATTGGGGAAACGTGTAGGTTAGAAATGTGTGAGTGATGTCACTCACCTGAACGAAACGTCTTCTCAGTAAAGTGACATAAGACGCGTATTGTATCTCATTAACAAACCTGACATACTGATCGAAACGTCATGAGAGTTAATACCTGCTCTTCCAACTGTCTTACTACACTTCAAGGCACCACATGCCAGTACACTCTCGTTGTGGCCCTAAACACAACACGATGGTAAGAACGCGTGATAAGGACGATGGCAAAGATACAATAGTGATATATCGGATATCCGCATCCGCATCTTGCTGCATTTTACTGTAAACAGATATCCACATATGCATCCGCATCCGAATCCGCAGAACATCCGCACAATTTCTTGCATCCGCAAAATAAGTAAGACATCCTCATACATTTTCACATCCGATACATCTTTAGTACATACAAATTCTCTTTAAATATTTTATTAAAGCCATTCCATCTACGCATTTAGCTTTATAAAATACGACATAGATATTTGATAAAGCCCGCTGTGTGGGCGACACTGTCAATAGGGACTTCCATATAGCCATTTATGTGACTTTAGTATGGCGTGGGTATCTTATACAATATAGTACCATCACCCACCTATGTACGTGGGAGACTTTCAGGACACAGATGTACGTGGGAACAATCTCTCATCATGAAAATGCAAATAGACTAATTAACCTGGTGAAGAGTACCTGCCTATCTATTATACTTCTGACCCTAGCACGAGAGAGAGAGGGAGAATATTTTAGAGTTAGCTCTTATCTCTCATAGGGACGTAATATATTCATGTGAGGGAGAGGGGGGGGGGGGTATTATATTAAACTCACAGTACTATTAGTTTACTCTAAATAAAAGTCAAAATTATGACTCGCTACCCGGGAGCAACAAAAGAAGCGTTTAGATAATTGTGATGTAAAGTGTGTCCACTTTTTTTTTTTTGTCTTAGTGTGGGAAAAACGTGGATGAAATATAAGAAAACATAGTTTAAGAAGACATATGAGCAAACACTGGGATATATTTATAGGTTTAGCGCTTAGTTATGATTATAAGAATAATATAATAGGACATATTTACTAGACAATGTTTCAGCCCTGGGACCTTGATCACGTCTAACACACAGGTTAGGTTAGGGCTCTCGGGAAAAAGGACAAGTGATTATCTGACCGAGGCCTTCCGCTGGCTTACCGGTCTGCTTCTTTAAAAATTAAGGTTATCTACCTACCTGGAGGGTATTCCGGGGATCAACGCCCCCGCGACCCGGTCCATGACCAAGTCTCCCAGTGGATCAGGGCCTGATCAACCAGGCTGTTACTGCTAGCCGCACGTACGAACCACAGCTCGGCTGATCCGGTACTGACTTTAGTTATCTGTCCAGCTCCCTCTTGAAGACAACCAGGGGTCTATTGGTAATTCCCCTTATGGCTGGTGGGAGGCTGTTGAACAGTCTTGGGCAACGGACACTTATTTTCTCTTAGTGTACTAATGGCGCCCCTACTTTTCATTGGGCGTATGTTGCATCGCCTGCCATGTCTTTTGCTATCGTAGGGAGTGATTTCTATGTGCAGATAGGGACCAGTCCCTCTAGGATTTTCCAGGTGTAGATTATGATGTAACTCTCTCGCATGCGCTTCAGTGAGTACAAATCAAGTGCTTCCAAGCGTTCCCAGTAGTCAAGGTGTTTGATGGAACTGATATGTGCGGTAAGGTTCTCTGTACATTCTCCAGATCTGCAATTTCACCTGCCTTGAGTGGAGATGTTAATGTACAGCAGTATTTCACCCTAGAGAGAAGTGATTTAAAAAGGATCATCATTGGTTTGGCATCTCTTGTCTTGAATGTTCTCATTATCCATCCTATCAGTTTCCTCGCCAATGTGATAGTGGCATTGTTGTGGTCCTTGAAGGTGAGATCCATTTTTTTTTATTACACAGAAGTTAAAATAACAGTACGTAGTATAAGCAGAAAGTGGGGTGTGACTGACACTCAGTGACCTGTAAAATGCAAGTGTGACTTAGTGAACAATAAAATGGTATAAAATACCGACAGGTTGTTAGGTATCTCTATTTCGAAACGTTTCGCCTACACAGTAGGCTTCTTCAGTCGAGTACAGAAAAGTCTCTTCTGCTTCTATCAACTTTTCTGTACTCGACTGAAGAAGCCTACTGTGTAGGCGAAACGTTTCGAAATAAAGATACCTAACAGTTGCATGTCTTACCTAACAACAAGTGTGACTTATTTCAGATGTCCGGTGACTCCTGTGTTGTTGGGTAGGGTGGTGCTTTGCCTGGTTGAGTATCATATATCCCAGTTTTTGTTTGTTGAAGCTTCCACAGGAACTCCACGGGACAGTTGATGAATTAGAATGAGGCACAACTGGTCGACACGGAACAAAAATGTTAGACGCCGACGATGTCTAGAAGCCTCGCTCATCGTCGTCACCAACACCATACAACATAATTCTGAAAGCTACAAATTTTCAAAAACACTGACGTGCGTGATTCTAAACCAGGCAGAGCACCACCACTACCCCGGGGTCAGCCCCACCACTCCAGCGTCAGCCCCACCACTCCAGCGTCAGCCCCACCACTCCAGCGTCAGCCCCACCACTCCAGCGCCAGCCCCACCACCCCAGCGTCAGCCCCACCACCCCAGCGTCAGCCCCACCACTCCAGCGTCAGCCCCACCACTCCAGCGTCAGCCCCACCACCCCAGCGTCAGCCCCACCACTCCAGCGTCAGCCCCACCACTCCAGCGTCAGCCCCACCACTCCAGCGTCAGCCCCACCACCCCAGCGTCAGCCCCACCACTCCAGCGTCAGCCCCACCACTCCAGCGTCAGCCCCACCACCCCAGCGTCAGCCCCACCACTCCAGCGTCAGCCCCACCACTCCAGCGTCAGCCCCACCACTCCAGCGTCAGCCCCACCACCCCAGCGTCTGCCCCACCACCCCAGCGTCAACCCCACCGCCCCAGCGTCAGCCCCACCACCCTTGCGTCAGCCCCACCACCCCAGCGTCAGCCCCACCACCCCAGCGTCAGCCCCACCACTCCAGCGTCAGCCCCACCACTCCAGCGTCAGCCCCACCACTCCAGCGTCAGCCCCACCACCCTAACTTCAGTCCCACCACCCCAGCGTCAGCCCCACCACCCCAGCGTCAGCCCCACCACCCTAGCGTCAGCCTCACCACCCCAGCGTCAGCCCCACCACCCTAGCGTCACCCCCGCCACCCTAGTGTCAGCCCCACAACCTCAGCGTCAGCCCCACTACCCCAGCGTCAGCCTCACTACACCAGCCCCAGTGTCAGCCCCACCACCCTAGCGTCAGCCCCACCACCCCAGCGTCAGCCCCACCCTAGCGTCAGCCTCGCCACCCTAGCGTCAGCCCCACCACCCCAGCGTCAACCCCACCACCCCAGCGTCAGCCCCACCACGCCAGCGTCAGCTCCACTACACCAGCGTCAGCTCCACCCCAGCGTCAGCCCCACCACCCTAGCGTCAGCCCCACCACCCCAGCGTCAGCTCCACTACACCAGCGTCTGCTCCACCACTCCAGCGTCAGTCCCACTACCTTAACGTCAGTCCCACCACCCCAGCGTCAGCCCCACCACCCCAGCGTCAACCCCACCACCCTAGCGTCAGCCCCATCACCCCAGCGTCAGCCCCGCCACCCTAGCGTCAGCCCAAACACCCTAGTGTCAGGACCACCACCTCAGCGTCAGCCCCACTACCCCAACATCAGCCTCACTACACCAGCCCCAGCGTCAGCCCCACTACCCCAGCGTCAGCCCCACCACCCAAGCGTCAGCCCCACCACCCCAGCGTCAGCCCCACCACCCCAGCGTCAGCCCCACCACCCTAGCGTCAGCCCCACCACCCCTGCGTCAGCCCCGCCACCCCAGCGTCAGCCCCACCACCCCAGCGTCAGCCCCACCACCCCAGCGTCAGCCTCACCACCCTAGCGTCAGCCTCACCACCCCAGCATCAGCCCTACCACCCCAACGTCAGCCCCACCACCCCAGCATCAGCCCTACCACCCTAGCGTCAGCCTCACCACCCCAGCATCAGCCCTACCACCCCAACGTCAGCCCCACCACCCGAGCGTCAGCCTCACCACCCCAGCATCAGCCCGACCACCCTAACGTCAGCCCCACCACCCCAGCCTCAGCCCCACCACCCCACCGTCAGCCACACCACCCCAGCATCAGCCCTACCACCCCAACGTCAGCCTCACCACCCCAGCATCAGCCCCACCACCCCAACGTCAACCTCACCACCCCAGCATCAGCCCCACCACCCTAACGTCAGCCCCACCACCCCAGCATCAGCCCCACCACCCCAACGTCAGCCTCACCACCCCAGCATCAGCCCCACCACCCGATCGTCAGCCTCACCACCCCAGCATCAGCCCCACCACCCCAACGTCAGCCCCACCACCCCAGCATCAGCCCCACCACCCCATCGTCAGCCTCACCACCCCAGCATCAGCCCCACCACCCCAACGTCAGCCCCACCACCCCAGCATCAGACCCACCACCCCAACGTCAGCCCCCATCTTGTATGAGATGATGTATGGGTAAGATGGAGTGGGAACCCAGCAGGAGGACTGCTGTGTGTGTGGAATATACCTGAAGATCCCACTCACTTAACACCACTCGTGTCTAGATCGATCCATCCATCTATCTGTATATCTAATCTATCTATAAGAGAAGTAACCGATTACATTATATGCAGAATTATTTAATTCTTTTTGGCTTGAATCATATTTCTTCTTCCTGTGTGTGTGTGTGTGTGTGTACTCACCTATTTGTGGTTGCAGGGGTCGAGTCACAGCTCCTGGCCCCGCCTCTTCGCTGATTGCTACTAGGTCCTCTCTCTCCCTGCCCCATGAGCTCTATCATACCTCGCCTTAAAACTATGTATGGTTCCTGCCTCCACCACCTAATTGTGGTTGCAGGGGTCGAGACTCAGCTCCTGGCCCCGCCTCTTCACTGATCGCTACTAAGTCCTCTCCCTCTCTGCTTCCTGAGCTTTGTCATACCTCTTCTTAAAACTATGTATGGTTCCTGCCTCCACTACTTCACTTGCTAGGCTATTCTACTTCCTGACGACTCTATAACTGAAGAAATACTTCCTAACGTCCCTGTGACTCGTCTGAGTCTTCAGCTTCCAGTTGTGACCCCTTGTCCCTGTGTCCCCTCTCTGGAACATCCTATCTCTGTCCACCTTGTCTATTCCCCGCAGTATCTTGTATGTCGTTATCATGTCTCCCCTGACCCTTCTGTCCTCCAGTGTCGTCAGTCCGATTTCCCTCAACGTTTCCTCGTACGACATTCCCTTGAGCTCTGGGACTAGCCTTGTTGCAAATCTTTGTACTTTCTCTAACTTCTTGACGTGCTTGACCAGGTGTGGGTTCCAGACTGGTGCTGCATACTCCAGTATGGGCCTAACATACACAGTGTACAGTGTCTTGAACGATTCCTTATTAAGGTATCGGAACGCTATTCTCAGGTTTGCCAGGCGCCCGTATGCTGCAACGGTTATTTGGTTGATGTGTGCCTCCGGTGATGTGCTCGGTGTTATGGTCACCCCAAGGTCTTTCTCCCTGAGTGAGGTCTGTAGTCTTTGTCCACCTAGCCTATACTCTGTGGTCTTCTTTGCCCCTCCCCAATCTTCATGACTTTGCATTTGGCTGGATTGAATTCGAGAAGCCAGTTGCTGGACCACATGTCCAGCCTGTCCAGGTCTCTTTGCAGTCCTGCCTCATCCTCGTCCGATTTAATTCTTCTCATCAACTTCACGTCATCTGCGAACAGGGACACTTCAGAGTCTATTCCTTCCATCATGTCGTTCACATGTATCAAAAATAGCACTGGTCCTAGAACTGACCCCTGTGGGACCCCGCTCGTAACAGGCGCCCACTGTGATACCTCTTCACGTACCATGACTCGTTGCTGCCTCCCTGTCAGGTATTCCCTTATCCATTGCAGTGCCCTCCCTTTTACGTGTGCCTGATCCTCCAGCTTCTGCACTAATCTCTTGTGGGGAACTGTGTCAAAGGCCTTCCTGCAGTCTAGGAAAACGCAATCTACCCACCCCTCTCTCTCGTGTCTTACTTCTGTTACCTTGTCATAAAACTCCAGGAGGTTTGTGATACAAGATTTGCCTTCCATGAACCCATGCTGGTTTTCATTTATAATCTTGTTCCTTTCCAGGTGTTCGACCACTCTCCTCCTGATAATCTTCTCCATGACTTTGCACACAATACATGTCAGAGACACAGGTCTGTAGTTTAGTGCCTCGTTTCTGTTTCCTTTCTTAAATATGGGGACTACATTAGCTGTCTTCCATTTCTCAGGTAGTTGCCCAGTTTCAAGGGATGTGTTGAAGATTGTGGTTAGAGGCACGCACAGCATCTCTGCTCCTTCTCTAAGGACCCATGGGGAGATGTTGTCCGGTCCCATCGCCTTTGAGGTGTCAAGGTCACTTAAGAGCTTCTTCACCTCCTCCTCAGTTGTTCGTATGTCATCCAACACTTGTTGGTATATTCCCTCTTGATGTTCCCTTCTGTGCTGTCTTCCCACAGCCCTTCCTGTCTCTACTGTAAAAACTTCCTTAAATCTCCTGTTCAGCTCCTCACATACCTCCTGATCATTTCTTGTGAGTTATCCACCTTCTGTCCTTAATCTGATCACCTGGTCTTTGACTGTTGTCTTCCTCCCGATGTGGCTATACAACAGTTTCGGGTCAGTCTTGATTCTCGATACTATGTCATTTTCATACTGTCGCTGGGCCTCCCTCCTTACCTGTGCGTACTCATTCCTGGCTCTGCGACTGATCTCCCTATTTTCGTGTGTTCTCTGCCTTCTGTACTTTTTCCATTCTCTATTGCATTTTGTTTTTGCCTCCTTACACCGTCGGGTAAACCAGGGGCTCGTTCTGGTCTTCCCGTTGTTACTGTTGCCCTTGGGAATAAACCTTTCCACTGCCTCCTTGCATTTTGTTGTTACATATTCCATCATTTCATTTACTGGCTTTCCTGCCAGTTCTCTGTCCCACTGGACCTCCCGCAGGAAGTTCTTCAACCCTTTGTAGTCCCCTCTTTTATAGTCAGGCTTTTCCCATTCAACTCCTGTTATTCTCTCCACTTGCAGCTCTACTATCTATTCAAAGCACAGAACCACGTGGTCGCAAGCTCCTAGGGGACTCTCATACTTGATGTCCTCAATATCTGAGCTGCCCAGGGTGAACACAAGGTCCAATCTTGCTGGTTCATCCTCCCCTCTCACTCTGGTAGTGTCCTTAACATGTTGGTGCATGAGGTTTTCCAGCACCACGTCCAACATCCTGGCTCTCCATGTTTCGGGACCCCCATGTGGCTCCAGGTTTTCCCAGTCAATCTCCCTGTGGTTGAAATCCCCCATAACCAGCAACTTTGCTCTGCTGGAGTGAGCTCTTCTTGCTACCTCAGCAAGTGTGTCCACCATTGCTCTGTTGCTCTCTTCATATTCCTCTCTTGGCCTCCTGCAGTTCTGTGGTGGATTATACATCACTGCAATGACCACTTTGTGTTCCCCAGACTGAAGTGTACCTGCTATGTAGTCTCTTTCTCCCGTCTCATCTATTCCTTCCATTTTCTCAAATTTCCTTCTGTTTTTTACGAGCAGAGCAACCCCACCTCCCCCCCTGCCCCTTCTATCTTTCCTCATGATCTGGTATCCTGGTGGGAAGACTGCATCTGTTATTTTCTCCATGAGTTTTGTTTCTGTAACTGCTATGATGTCTGGGGACTTCTCGTTGATTCTTTCTTGCCATTCCTCATGTTTATTCGTTAATCCATCTGCATTTGTGTACCAAACCTTCAACTTCTGTTCTAATACTGTAACTGTGGTGCGGGGGGTGGAAACAGAGGGATCGGTGTGTGATGGTTGGTTTGGATTGTTCAGTTGCCTTGGGGGTGTCGTGGCTGGAGTCCTTCTGCAGGTGTTTCTGGGGGGTGCGCTTGTCCTTCCATTTGATCCTGGATTATTCTGCTCTCCTTTTTCATTTCCTCCCATTTCTCCTTTCGTTTTTGAACTCTCTCTTTCATTGTCTTCCTTTCGTCCTGTGTTCTGTCTCGATCGAGGTACACACTCCGGAACTCCTGCTTGCCTCTCAGCCGTGCTTTCTCCTGCAGGATCATGGTTCGGGTTGATTCTGCCTTGAAAATTACTTTGAGAGGCCGATTCCTTTTCTTTGTGAACCACCCAATTCTCCTAAAATTTGCCACCTGGGTCATGTCCCCCTCGCCTATCACCTTCATGATATCTTCAATCGCTTTTTTCTCCTCCTGCTTTCTTTCATCATAAGTTTCCCCTTTAGCTTCGTTTAGCCCATAGACAAACACGGATCTTTCCCTTTCCACCTCCCACTGTGACTCCCATTGCATCCTCTGATGTGTTTTAGTTCCTTCCCGTGGAGTGTTCCTTCCTTCAGTCCCTTCCCTAGTTATTGCCCCTATGCTTCTTGGTTTATCCTTCCTGCTCACCTGCTCCTGGCCCCCACAGGTATCTGGTAAGGTCCTTGCACATGTCCTAGTTCCTTCAATGTCTTCCAACCTCTCATTCTGTCCTAGTGTGCTCTCTGTCTTTG
>NC_091371.1:19172712-19192712 GCF_038502225.1 Cherax quadricarinatus | reverse complement strand
AAGCTTCTGTTATAAAATACGCTAATGTTAAAATTAAGTTGGCACCAACACTCCCCAGCAGCAGTACCAACTTACTCCTGAGTAGGCTTCACCAGAGGTCAACTCTTGCAACTGATTAAAAAAAGATTTGCTTTTTTTTCAAGTTATTGCATACAAACCAAAATCGGTAACGACCAGAGAGCAGCTGTATATTGTGATAGTTCCAGGAATCTTCACTATCATTGTATACTAACACTCATGTTTGAAGTTGATCGGATGAGGTATTTTCAGGTTGTAAACTAAGAGGAAGAATTTTTTTTTAAGCCGACATAAGGTACCAGTGCGAGGTACCAACAACAAAGCAGCAGCTGTTGTCGCTGGTGATGCTGCTATTGTTGCTGTTACTGCTTCCGCTGTTGTTGTTGCTGCTGCTACTGCTAGGTTATCACTGCTTTACTCATGTAGCCGTTACAAACACAGGTGTGTACAAGTGTTTGCCACCTCAGGTAGTGACACTATCTGACCTGGTCCTTGGACTAATACATAAAATATAAATTATGTTTATAATTGAAACTTGACCTCAGTATTTGATAATGATCTCTCCAGAGTCGAAAACATTACAGCAGAGATTCTAAAACCACAGCATAGGAAGGGAGGGGTTTCAGGTATCACACTAGATTGGATGCCTTACGTGAAGAACAAAGAATATTATCTGTCCCAACGTTTCCATTTATATACTAACCCGCACATAGGAAAGACAACCTCATGACGACGTGTGGCTTGTGTCGGGTTGGGGTTCTAGGTGGAGTGATGGTGAAAGAAACACTGTAGACTCTTATTTGTTTATGTTGAGAATACGGGATAGAGCCTCAACCTGTGTGTTTCCACTCTTCTAAACGTAATGAGAATCAGAGACCGATGTCTGGCGGCGCACGCGCAGGGTCCAGTTAAGACTTGGACGGCAGGTTCAACTATAAGTGTTTTATAATTACTTATATATTATACAAGTATCACTGTTGGCACTTGTAAATGGTCCAAGTCGGACTGAAACGTTATTAAAAGCTTCTCCTATGTGCGGGTTATTTGTGTAATGTTCCAGTCACGGTATTGTGTCTTTTATTCTTTATATTCATTTGTTTTTCCTCATTAACCTCTATATCCCAGTTATTGCATTAGGCTGAATTAAAGGAGATTTCTTTATCTCTGAGTGAGTTAAGACATGTACTTAATTACGTGTATGAATTAAAAATATATATATATTATTGTTGGAGGTGCGATGGAGGTGAGGGCGGCGAGGTGTGAAGGGGCGGGGAATTAAGACAGGCAGGAAAACAAATGCATTCATGCCTCATTTATCTTATGCCGCCTATTTAACTCCTGGTGTCCCGCCGCATTACTCTCAAAACCATCTCAAAAATATTTTTTTATTAATGTGTTTCATTGTTTTTTTTTTAATTTGCGAGTCTTGAGAAAGATGAAATTGTGATGTTAACGTGTATGTATGTGTGTGTGTGTGTGTGTGTGTGTGTGTGTGTGTGTGTGTGTGCCTGTGTGCGTACGTACATGCGTGCAGGATAAAAAATGAAAAAAGCCTAAATAACCTCGTAGTATTTTCATTCAAGTAAACATGAGAGACAGACGCCTGTTTTCAATATTTTCAACAGGCAGGTTTAAATATAACAAGTAAGTAAGTGTAGAGTTGGGTGTGGTAGTGAGGCATCACTACGCTGTGTGAAGCCTGGTGTAGATGGCGTCACACAGCTCGGGAACTACACATTAACTTAGGTTTATCAGGAAACAGGAAAGTGTTTCCTGACGCGGGTTATGGTCACGTGATGACCCACAACTGGAGCTTTTGGTCATCTGAACAAGTCCTTCCACTGGCTTACCGGTCCACCCCTTTAAAAATTATGGTTGTCATTATAACCACTTCGTATATTACAGAGGTGAGGAACTTAGAAGTGATTATTATAAAGTACAGATATTTTGATAATTCTGTTATCACCTATTTCTACTAAACTAATATTATAAAATTTTTATTTGAATAAAGACGCCATTATGCTACAGTGAACATGATCATGTAACACATTTTATATTCTTACAGTGTAGTATAATAACCAGTATGAGTAAGAAGAGAAGAGAGGAAGTTAGTTACCTATGATTTAATAATCAGGGGGGAACCTAGACGATTTAATGTAGTGGTTATACAGTTCATCTGGTTGTTGGTGTGAGGAGGAGAGTGAGGTGTGAGGGGGAGAGTGAGGTGTGAGGGGGAGTGAGGTGTTACCTGGAGGTGGGTGGTACGAAAGGGAGGGTTCATGTGTAAGGCAACACCTGGTATCAGGTGTTTTCTGACCAGCTGTGTTAAACTGGTGTTGTATTGATGTATGTTGTGGTTTTCTGTTGTGTTTTATGTTGAATTGTGGTATAAACCTTGGTATTAAATACCGACAAGTTGGTTTAGAAAGACACGTAAGCAAACACTATAACATATTTATTAGAAAACGTTTCGGTCCTGGTACCTTGATCACTTCTAACATACAGAGGTAGCAAGACATTATATATAGGCGGAGAGTGAGGTGTGACGCACGTGACCTGAGGAATGTCATAAAACATAAGAATGGAGGAACACTGTAGAAGGCCTACTGGCCCATGCGAGGCAGGTCCTTATCAAAAACAACCTCTGCCTATGATGAGGACGGGTAGACGATGAAATTATGTGACTCCTGTGTTGTTGGGTTGGTGCTGCTTAAGTATCATGTATGCCAATGTTTTTGAAATTGTGTAGTTTCCAGTGTTGCGTTCTATAGTGTCGGTGACGGCGATTAGTGAGGCTTCTAGGCACCGTCGGCGTCTGAGGTCTGGTTCGGTGAGAACGAGTTGTGCCTCATTCCAGTTCATCAAATGCCCCGTGGAGTCTCTGTGGAGGACACATGCGTACCTTACATCGTCTCTGTTAGAGGCATTTCGATGCTCATTCAGGCGGACTGCAAGATCTCTGCCTGTCTCGCCTACACATTTCTTGGGACAGAACCCACAGGGGATAGTGTAGACGCCTGCTGTAGAAGTTAGAGGTGTGGGGCTGCGTTTCGTAGTGAGGTCTTTGATAGATGATGTGTTTATGGTGGAAACGTTGATGTTACTCATAGCAAGTGCCCTGCGAGTATTCGTGGCAACATCGCCACATGGGAGTACTATGAACTGTTTAGGGGGCTGTTCCATGGGCGGTTTGTTGAGGATAGCTTGTGCCTTGAGTCTGGAAATATAAACACAAATGCAGTATAATGTGATCCTTTATTGACTACGTTTCGCCCACACAGTGGGCTTTTTCAAGTCACAAACAGAACCTGTCGGTATTTTATACCATTTTATTGTTCAGAACTGTTTGTGACTTGAAAAAGCCCACTGTGTGGGCGAAACGTAGTCAATAAAGGATCACATTATAGTGCATTTGTGTTTATATTTCCATTGTGTCGGTATTTTATACCATTTATTTCCATCCGCCTTGAGTCTGCAATCTCGGATGAAGAAAGATGGGAACTGAAGACGTGTAAAGGCTTGTGTTATGTAAGTGCATTCTTCTTCTAGAAAACAAGGGCTGGAAACTCGAAAATGATGGCAAACTTCCTTTCCTCGACGTTCTACTGTGCAGATCTCCCGACAGTGACAAACTTCTCTTCAAAGTGTATAGAAAACCTACCAACAAGGACGATCTTATACACTTTTATTCACACCAAGACACCCGCACTAAGAGAGGAGTCCTCATTGGCTTCTTCTTGAGAGCTCTTCGCATCTCCAGCCCTTGTTTTCTAGAAGAAGAATGCACTTACATAACACAAGCCTTTACACGTCTTCAGTTCCCATCTTTCTTCATCCGAGATTGCAGACTCAAGGCACAAGCTATCCTCAACAAACCGCCCATGGAACAGCCCCCTAAACAGTTCATAGTACTCCCATGTGGCGATGTTGCCACGAATACTCGCAGGGCACTTGCTATGAGTAACATCAACGTTTCCACCATAAACACATCATCTATCAAAGACCTCACTACGAAACGCAGCCCCACACCTCTAACTTCTACAGCAGGCGTCTACACTATCACCTGTGGGTTCTGTCCCAAGAAATATGTAGGCGAGACAGGCAGAGATCTTGCAGTCCGCCTGAATGAGCATCGAAATGCCTCTAACAGAGACGATGTAAGGTACGCATGTGTCCTCCACAGAGACTCCACGGGGCATTTGATGAACTGGAACGAGGCACAACTCGTTCTCACCGAACCAGACCTCAGACGCCGACGGTGCCTAGAAGCCTCACTAATCGCCGTCACCGACACTATAGAACGCAACACTGGAAACTACAAAATTTCAAAAACATTGGCATACATGATACTTAAGCAGCACCAACCCAACAACACAGGAGTCACACAATTTCATCGTCTACCCGTCCTCATCATAGGCAGAGATTGTTTTTGATAAGGACCTGCCTCGCATGGGCCAGTAGGCCTTCTACAGTGTTCCTCCATTCTTATGTTCTTATGACATTCCTCAGGTCACGTGCGTCACACCTCACTCTCCGCCTATATATAATGTCTTGCTACCTCTGTATGTTAGAAGTGATCAAGGTACCAGGACCGAAACGTTTTCTAATAAACATATTATAGTGTTTGCTTACGTGTCTTTCTAAACCATGTTGAATTGTGTATTGTTGCGTTGTATCTTGTGGTGCGGTGATGTTATGTAAGTTTAACAGTCAGTGGAACAGGTACATGACAGGACACACACACTCAGGGAGGCAGCCAGTTAATGTGATAACTTAAGGAAATAGTGAGTGGAACAGTCAGTGTGACGAACACACAGTCAGTGTATGGGACATAGTGTGAGGGGCATACAGTGTGAGGGACATGCAGTCAGTGTGAGGGACATACAGTCAGTATGAGATACATACAATCAGTGTGAGGGACATAGTCAGTGTGAGGGACATAGTGTGAGATACAATCAATGTGAGGGACATACAGTGTGAGGGACAGTCAGTGTGAGGGACATACAGTCAGTGTGAGGGACATACAGTCAGTGAGGGACATACAGTCAGTGTGAGGGACATACAGTCAGTGAGGGACATACAGTCAGTGTGAGGGACATACAGTCAGTGTGAGGGACATACAGTCAGTATGAGGGACATACAGTCAGTGTGAGGGACATACAGTCAGTGAAGGACATACAGTGTGAGGGACATACAGTCAGTGAGGGACATACAGTCAGTGTGAGGGACATATAGTCAGTGAGGGACATACAGTCAGTGTGAGGGACATACAGTCAGTGAGGGACATACAGTCAATGTGAGGGACATACAGTCAGTGTGAGGGACATACAGTCAGTGTGAGGTACATACAGTCAGTGTGAGGGACATATAGTCAGTGAGGGACATACAGTCAGTGTGAGGGACATACAGTCAGTGTGAGGGACATACAGTCAGTGTGAGGAACATACAGTCAGTGAGGGACATACAGTCAGTGTGAGGGACATACAGTCAGTGAGGGACATACAGTCAGTGTGAGGGACATACAGTCAGTGTGAGGGACATACAGTCAGTGTGAGGGACATACAGTCAGTGTGAGGGACATACAGTCAGTGTGAGGGACATACAGTCAGTGTGAGGGACATACAGTCAGTGTGAGGGACATACAGTCAGTGTGAGGGACATACAGTCAGTGTGAGGGACATACAGTCAGTGAAGGACATACAGTGTGAGGGACATACAGTCAGTGAGGGACATACAGTCAGTGTGAGGGACATACAGTCAGTGTGAGGGACATACAGTCAGTGAGGGACATACAGTGTGAGGGACATACAGTCAGTGAGGGACATACAGTCAGTGTGAGGGACATATAGTCAGTGAGGGACATACAGTCAGTGTGAGGGACATACAGTCAGTGTGAGGGACATACAGTCAGTGTGAGGGACATACAGTCAGTGAGGGACATACAGTCAGTGTGAGGAACATACAGTCAGTGTGAGGGACATACAGTCAGTGAGGGACATACAGTCAGTGTGAGGGACATACAGTCAGTGAGGGACATACAGTCAGTGTGAGGGACATACAGTCAGTGTGAGGGACATACAGTCAGTGTGAGGGACATACAGTCAGTGAGGGACATACAGTCAGTGTGAGGAACATACAGTCAGTGTGAGGGACATACAGTCAGTGAGGGACATACAGTCAGTGTGAGGGACATACAGTCAGTGAGGGACATAGTCAGTGTGAGGGACATACAGTCAGTGTGAGGGACATATAGTCAGTGAGGGACATACAGTCAGTGTGAGGGACATACAGTCAGTGTGAGGGACATACAGTCAGTGTGAGGGACATACAGTCAGTGAGGGACATACAGTCAGTGTGAGGAACATACAGTCAGTGTGAGGGACATACAGTCAGTGAGGGACATACAGTCAGTGTGAGGGACATACAGTCAGTGAGGGACATACAGTCAGTGTGAGGGACATACAGTCAGTGAGGGACATACAGTCAGTGTGAGGAACATACAGTCAGTGAGGGACATACAGTCAGTGTGAGGGACACAGTCAGGGAGGGACATACAGTCAGTGAGGGACATACAGTCAGTGTGAGGAACATAGTCAGTGAGGGACATACAGTCAGTGTGAGGGACACAGTCAGGGAGGGACATACAGTCAGTGTGAGGGACACAGTCAGGGAGGGACATACAGTCAGTGTGAGGGACACAGTCAGGGAGGGACATACAGTCAGTGTGAGGGACACAGTCAGGGAGGGACATACAGTCAGGGAGGGACATACAGTCAGTGAGGGACATACAGTCAGTGTGAGGAACATACAGTCAGGGAGGGACATACAGTCAGTGTGAGGGACACAGTCAGGGAGGGACATACAGTCAGTGTGAGGGACACAGTCAGGGAGGGACATACAGTCAGTGTGAGGGACACAGTCAGGGAGGGACATACAGTCAGTGTGAGGGACACAGTCAGGGAGGGACATACAGTCAGTGTGAGGGACACAGTCAGGGAGGGACATACAGTCAGTGTGAGGGACACAGTCAGGGAGGGACATACAGTCAGTGTGAGGGACACAGTCAGGGAGGGACATACAGTCAGTGTGAGGGACACAGTCAGGGAGGGACATACAGTCAGTGTGAGGGACACAGTCAGGGAGGGACATACAGTCAGTGTGAGGGACACAGTCAGGGAGGGACATACAGTCAGTGTGAGGGACACAGTCAGGGAGGGACATACAGTCAGTGTGAGGGACACAGTCAGGGAGGGACATACAGTCAGTGTGAGGGACACAGTCAGGGAGGGACATACAGTCAGTGTGAGGGACACAGTCAGGGAGGGACATACAGTCAGTGTGAGGGACACAGTCAGGGAGGGACATACAGTCAGTGTGAGGGACACAGTCAGGGAGGGACATACAGTCAGTGTGAGGGACACAGTCAGGGAGGGACATACAGTCAGTGTGAGGGACATATAGTCAGTGAGGGACATACAGTCAGTGAGGTACATGCAGTCAGTGTGAGGGACATACAGTCAGGGAGGGACATACAGTCAGGGAGGGACATACAGTCAGTGTGAGGGACATACAGTCAGGGAGGGACATACAGTCAGTGTGAGGAACATACAGTCAGGGAGGGACATACAGTCAGTGTGAGGGACATACAGTCAGGGAGGGACATACAGTCAGTGAGGAACATACAGTCAGGGAGGGACATACAGTCAGGGAGGGACATACAGTCAGGGAGGGACATACAGTCAGTGAGGGACATACAGTCAGGGAGGGACATACAGTCAGTGAGGGACATACAGTCAGTGAGGTACATGCAGTCAGTGTGAGGGACATACAGTCAGGGAGGGACATACAGTCAGGGAGGGACATACAGTCAGTGTGAGGAACATACAGTCAGTGAGGGACATACAGTCAGTGTGAGGGACACAGTCAGGGAGGGACATACAGTCAGTGTCAGGGACACAGTCAGGGAGGGACATACAGTCAGTGTCAGGGACACAGTCAGGGAGGGACATACAGTCAGTGTGAGGGACATACAGTCAGGGAGGGACATACAGTCAGTGTCAGGGACAGGGAACCAGTTTACCACACATGGTCATCAAGACTGTACACAACTAACATCTCTTAAGTGACGGACATCAAGTGAGCACAAAAAACGTGCACCATTAAAGCCTCAATTCTGCCATCACTCTTGATTAATGGTTCCAATTCATATTCCATTTTCACAACTTAGGGTGATGGTGCAGGTGGTGGTGATGGTGGTGCGGGTGATGGTGCAAGTGGTGGTGTGGGTGATGGTGCAGGTGGTGGTGATGTTGGTGTTAGTGGTGGTGGTGGTGGTGGTGGTGGTGATGATGATGGTGGTGGTGTTGGTGGAGATGAGAAGGCAGGTAATAGTATCTTCGTGGAGGGTGGTGTATGGGAGGGGGTAAGGGAGGCAGGGTGGTGGTGGTGTATGGGAGGGGGAAAGCGAGGCAGGGTGGTGGTGGTGGTGTATGGGAGGGGGTAAGCGGGGTTGGGTGGTGGTGGTGTATGGGAGGGGGTGAGCGAGGCAGGGTGGTGGTGTATGAAAAGGGGTGAGCGAGGCAGGGTGGTGGTGTATGGGAGGGGGAGATCCAGGCAGGGTGGTGGTGTATGGGAGGGGGTAAGCGAGGCAGGGTGGTGGTTGTGTATGGGAGGGGGTAAGCGAGGCAGGGTAGTGGTGGTGCATGGGAGGGGGTACGGGAGGCTGGGTGGGGGTGGTGTATGGGAGGGGGAAAGCGAGGCAGGGTGGTGGTGTATGGAAATGGGTGAGCGAGGCAGGGTGGTGGTGTATGGGAGGGGGTGAGCGAGGCAGGGTGGTGGTGGTGGTGGTGTATGGGAGGGGGTAAGCGAGGCAGGGTGGTGGTGGTGTATGGGAGGGGGTGAGCGAGGCAGGGTGGTGGTGATGTATGGGAGGGGTGAGCGAGGCAGGGTGGTGGTGTATGGGAGGGGGTGAGCGAGGCAGGGTGGTGGTGGTGTATGGGAGGGGGTTAGCGAGGCAGGGCGGTGGTGGTGTATGGGAGGGGGTGACCGAGGCAGGGTGGTGGTGGTGTATTGGATGGGGTAAGCGAGGCAGGATGGTGGTGGTGTATGGGAGGGGGTGAGCGAGGCAGGGTGGTGGTGGTGTATGGGAGGGGGTGAGCGAGGCAGGGTGGTGGTGGTGTATGGGAGGGGGTGAATGAGGCAGGGTGGTGGTGGTGTATGGGAGGGGGTAAGCGAGGCAGGGAGGTGGTGGTGTATGGGAGGGGGTAAGCGGGGCTGGGTGGTGGTGGTGTATGGGAAGGGGTGAGCGAGGCAGGGTGGTGGTGTATGGAAAGGTGTGAGCGAGGCAGGGTGGTGGTGTATGGGAGGGGGTGAGCGAGGCAGGGTGGTGGTTGTGTATGGAAGGGGGTAAGTGAGGCAGGGTGGTGGTGGTGTATGGGAGGGGGTGAGCGAGGCAGGGTGGTGGTGATGTATGGGAGGGGTGAGCGTGGCAGGGTGGTGGTGGTGTATGGGAGGGGGTAAGCGAGGCAGGGTGGTGGTGGTGTATGGGAGGGGGTGAGCGAGGCAGGGTGGTGGTGGTGTATGGGAGGGGGTGAGCGAGGCAGGGTGGTGGTGATGTATGGGAGGGGGTAAGTGAGGCAGGGTGGTGGTGGGGTATGGGAGGGGGTTACCGAGGCAGGGTGGGGGTGGTGTATGGGAGGGGGTAAGCGAGGCAGGGTGGTGGTGGTGTATGGGAGGGGGTTAGCGAGGCAGGGTGGTGGTGGTGTATGGGAGGGGGTGAGCGAGGCAGGGTGGTGGTGTATGGGAGGGGGTTAGCGAGGCAGGGTGGTGGTGGTGTATGGGAGGGGGTAAACGAGGCAGCGTGGTGGTGGTGTATGGGAGGGGGTTAGCGAGGCAGGGTGGTGGTGGTGTATGGGAGGGGGTTAGCGAGGCAGGGTGGTGGTGGTGTATGGGAGAGGGTTAGCGAGGCAGGGTGGTGGTGGTGTATGGGAGGGGGTTAGCGAGGCAGGGTGGTGGTGGTGTATGGGAGGGGGTTAGCGAGGCAGGGTGGTGGTGGTGTATGGGAGGGGGTAAACGAGGCAGGGTGGTGGTGGTGTATGGGAGGGGGTTAGCGAGGCAGGGTGGTGGTGGTGTATGGGAGGGGGTTAGCGAGGCAGGGTGGTGGTGGTGTATGGGAGGGGGTTAGCGAGGCAGGGTGGTGGTGGTGTATGGGAGGGGGTCACCGAGGCAGGGTGGTGGTGGTGTATGGGAGGGGGTTACCGAGGCAGGGTGGTGGTGGTGTATGGGAGGGGGTTAGCGAGGCAGGGTGGTGGTGGTGTATGGGAGGGGGTTAGCGAGGCAGGGTGGTGGTGGGGTAGGGGAGGGGGTTAGCGAGGCAGGGTGGGGGTGGTGTATGGGAGGGGGTTAGGGAGGCAGGGTGGTGGTGGTGTATGGGAGGGGGTTAGCGAGGCAGGGTGGGGGTGGTGTATGGGAGGGGGTTAGCGAGGCAGGGTGGGGGTGGGGTATGGGAGGGGGTTAGCGAGGCAGGGTGGTGGTGGTGTATGGGAGGGGGTGAGCGAGGCAGGGTGGGGGTGGTGTATGGGAGGGGGTGAGCGAGGCCGGGTGGGGGGGGTGTATGGGAGGGGGTTAGCGAGGCAGGGTGGTGGTGGTGTATGGGAGGGGGTGAGCGAGGCAGGGTGGTGGTGGTGTATGGGAGGGGGTTAGCGAGGCAGGGTGGTGGTGGTGTATGGGAGGGGGTTAGCGAGGCAGGGTGGTGGTGTATGGGAGGGGGTTAGCGAGGCAGGGTGGTGGTGATGTATGGGAGGGGGTTAGCGAGGCAGGGTGGTGGTGGTGTATGGGAGGGGGTTAGCGAGGCAGGGTGGTGGTGGTGTATGGGAGGGGGTTAGCGAGGCATGGTGGTGGTGATGTATGGGAGGGGGTTAGCGAGGCAGGGTGGTGGTGATGTATGGGAGGGGGTTAGCGAGGCAGGGTGGTGGTGATGTATGGGAGGGGGTTAGCGAGGCAGGGTGGGGGTGGTGTATGGGAGGGGGTTAGCGAGGCAGGGTGGTGGTGGTGTATGGGAGGGGGTTAGCGAGGCAGGGTGGTGGTGGTGTATGGGAGGGGGTTAGCGAGGCAGGGTGGTGGTGGTGTATGGGAGGGGGTTAGCGAGGCAGGGTGGTGTATGGGAGGGGGTTAGCGAGGCAGGGTGGTGGTGGTGTATGGGAGGGGGTTAGCGAGGCAGGGTGGTGGTGGTGTATGGGAGGGGGTTAGCGAGGCAGGGTGGTGGTGGTGTATGGGAGGGGGTTAGCGAGGCAGGGTGGTGGTGGTGTATGGGAGGGGGTTAGCGAGGCAGGGTGGTGGTGGTGTATGGGAGGGGGTTAGCGAGGCTGGGTGGGGGTGGTGTATGGGAGGGGGTTAGCGAGGCAGGGTGGGGGTGGTGTATGGGAGGGGGTTAGCGAGGCAGGGTGGTGGTGGTGTATGGGAGGGGGTTAGCGAGGCAGGGTGGTGGTGGTGTATGGGAGGGGGTTAGCGAGGCAGGGTGGGGGTGGTGTAGGGGCGGGGGTTAGCGAGGCCGGGTGGGGGTGGTGTATGGGAGGGGGTTAGCGAGGCAGGGTGGTGGTGGTGTATGGGAGGGGGTTAGCGAGGCAGGGTGGTGGTGGTGTATGGGAGGGGGTTAGCGAGGCAGGGTGGGGGTGGTGTATGGGAGGGGGTTAGCGAGGCAGGGTGGGGGTGGTGTATGGGAGGGGGTTAGCGAGGCAGGGTGGTGGTGGTGTATGGGAGGGGGTTAGCGAGGCAGGGTGGTGGTGTATGGGAGGGGGTTAGATAGGCAGGGTGGTGATGTATGGGAGGGGGTTAGCGAGGCAGGGTGGTGGTGGTGTATGGGAGGGGGTTAGCGAGGCAGGGTGGTGGTGGTGTATGGGAGGGGGTTAGCGAGGCATGGTGGTGGTGATGTATGGGAGGGGGTTAGCGAGGCAGGGTGGTGGTGATGTATGGGAGGGGGTTAGCGAGGCAGGGTGGTGGTGATGTATGGGAGGGGGTTAGCGAGGCAGGGTGGTGGTGGTGTATGGGAGGGGGTTAGCGAGGCAGGGTGGTGGTGTTGTATGGGAGGGGGTTAGCGAGGCAGGGTGGTGGTGGTGTATGGGAGGGGGTTAGCGAGGCAGGGTGGTGGTGGTGTATGGGAGGGGGTTAGCGAGGCAGGGTGGTGGTGGTGTATGGGAGGGGGTTAGCGAGGCAGGGTGGTGGTGGTGTATGGGAGGGGGTTAGCGAGGCAGGGTGGTGGTGGTGTATGGGAGGGGGTTAGCGAGGCAGGGTGGTGGTGGTGTATGGGAGGGGGTTAGCGAGGCAGGGTGGTGGTGGTGTATGGGAGGGGGTTAGCGAGGCAGGGTGGTGGTGGTGTATGGGAGGGGGTTAGCGAGGCAGGGTGGTGGTGTTGTATGGAGGGGGTTAGCGAGGCAGGGTGGGGGTGGTGTATGGGAGGGGGTTAGCGAGGCAGGGTGGGGGTGGTGTATGGGAGGGGGTTAGCGAGGCAGGGTGGTGGTGGTGTATGGGAGGGGGTTAGCGAGGCAGGGTGGTGGTGGTGTATGGGAGGGGGTTAGCGAGGCAGGGTGGGGGTGCTGTATGGGAGGGGGTTAGCGAGGCAGGGTTGGGGTGGTGTATGGGAGGGGGTTAGCGAGGCAGGGTGGTGGTGGTGTATGGGAGGGGGTTAGCGAGGCAGGGTGGTGGTGGTGTATGGGAGGGGGTTAGCGAGGCAGGGTGGGGGTGGTGTATGGGAGGGGGTTAGCGAGGCAGGGTGGGGGTGGTGTATGGGAGGGGGTTAGCGAGGCAGGGTGGTGGTGGTGTATGGGAGGGGGTTAGCGAGGCAAGCATCACCTACAATTACTAGGCACGTCATCTTCCCCGTTTTTGACTTATTTAAGTTTTTGTGTTAGAGGGGAGGTGGGTCAGGGGGTGGCTAGTTTAGGGGTGGTAGAGAGGTTGTGTCAATAGAACGACATATGTTGGTGTGCTTAACGATCAGATTAACGATAAAGCGGGAGAGAGGCATTTTCGTTTATTGACATTCTCAAGAAAGCGTTTAGTGGACACAACAGGAAGAAGAGAGAAAGAAATCGTAAGTAAACATAGATAAGAAGAGGACAAAATACAAGTTGAAGACGTGGATGAGCTGGGCAATGTTTTTCTTCGGTGGAAGATGTAAGTGGAAGGCAGTGTTGAGCAGAACCCATTAATGGACTTCAGTGGACGACTGTGTTAAACAGGACCCGTTAACGAATATAAGTGGAAGACAGTGTTAAACAGGACCCATTAACGAATATAAGTGGAAGTCATGGTTAAACGGAACCCATTAACGGACTTAAGTGGAAGACAAAGTTAAACAGGACCCATAAACGGGATGACTTAAGTTGAAGACAAGGTTAGACACGACCCATTAACTGACGTAAGTGAAAAACAGGGTTAAACAGGACCCATTAACGTCCCGATGTGGAGGCAGAGATACTCATCAGGAGGGATAAAGGGATGGCAGTAGCAATATTTCTGGCAGCGAGGTGGCTCAGGAAGAATACAGAAAAATATTTAAATTTCAAGGCTTGACTTCCCTGGTGGCAGACGAGGATGCCTGGATTATTAACCTTCCAAGGTGTCCCGTGTGTTGGTAGTTAACGCTTTTGCTTCGCGCACGCTGTCCGTGATTCGATCCCCGGCAAGGGCAGAAACATTAGGCGTGTTTCCTTACACCTGTTGTCCCCGTTCGCCTAGCAAGCAAGTGGGTACCTGGGTGTTAGCCGACTGCTGGTGGGGGTCGTATCCTGGGGGACAAGATTGAAGGATCCCAATGGAAACAAGACAGTCCTCGTTGACGCACTGACTTTCTTGGGTTGTCTTGGGTGGCTTACCCTCCGGGGTTAAAAATTTGAAGCTCCTCTTGGAAAGTGTGAAAACAGATTTGGATAATACACTTGAGGGCACAAGTGTTATGAGAAGTGCCATCACTAGGAGAGTAATCCGTGGACTAACACGCGAGTCAGGAGACTTGTTTCCTAGCGGATAAAACACATCTGGTGGTTTTATTGTGTTTATCGCGCTCAACATGCTAAGTGGTCTGACGTCACTCTTGATGGATTCCGTTATTTAGCTGCTGCGAGTTACTTTAACAGCCACTACAACTACAACTCTTTTTTATCTCTGCATACACACACAGGTTGATGCATCTCTTAGTGAGTTGGTTCATTGGTGTTGTCCCGGCCCAGGTCTTTTTCAGTTGGTGACCCGAATGTTGGTGTATCTTTGTTTATATACCGTGAGAGGTGTGTATCTTTGTTTATATAGCGTGAGAGGTGTGTATCTTTGTTTATATACCGTGAGAGGTGTGTATCTTTGTTTATATACCGTGAGAGGTGTGTATCTTTGTTTATATACCGTGAGAGGTGTGTATCTTTGTTTATATACCGTGAGAGGTGTGTATCTTTGTTTATATACCGTGAGAGGTGTGTATCTTTGTTTATATACCGTGAGAGGTGTGTATCTTTGTTTATATAGTGTGAGAGGTGTGTATCTTTGTTTATATAGCGTGAGAGGTGTGTATCTTTGTTTATATACCGTGAGAGGTGTGTATCTTTGTTTATATACCGTGAGAGGTGTGTATCTTTGTTTATATACCGTGAGAGGTGTGTATCTTTGTTTATATAGCGTGAGAGGTGTGTATCTTTGTTTATATACCGTGAGAGGTGTGTATCTTTGTTTATATACTTTGAGAGGTGTGTATATCTATATACAGAATTATGTATATCTTGGTGTGTATAGGATATGAGATGTTTCCCTCACTGAACGTTTACTCGCCTTTATGACCCTCGTGCCGTCGACACTTTAAATCTAATACATTAACAACATAGTTAAGCACATCGTAACACAGTGACTCTTGAACAAAAGCATTCCATTGACAAAGACAGTCGAGAGGCGAGGAGTGAGTCATTACCAACTGGGCAGATGGTGTGCACTTAGCCTCAGCTGTTGTGCACTCTGTGGGACGATTTTATTGCCCCACTTCAAATACTGCAAGTTTCCATCCTTTTGCAACATTTGCGTCCCATTTTTTATCAAGGTTGAGGGACTGATTGATCTCTTCAAACTTCCACTGTCTCCACTGTTATATTTGTCTGTATTTGATTTTAAACAAAATTGGGACATCAGGAATGTGCTTCTAGCCTATTCTATGTGATAGTTAATAGCGGGAACAAAAGCTAGCAATGTTTCACTGTCATAGTCCACGCACGATGAGGTTCATATTGAACTCTGTCAGGGTGAGCTGGGAGACTGTAGTGGGGCAGTGAGGATATCGTCAGGTATTCCAGCAGCTTCAGAGATTTCGTTCCAGCAGAGCTGGAGTTAGTAATCACCTGGGAACTGCCAGCTCTCAGGATAGTCTATCCCATACACAGAAGGAATGGAATTTTTGTAAAAATGTCTCCATCCCAGAGCGGGTGCAAGATATATTGTCGTGTATATAGGAGAAAGGAGCGGAGAGGGGGTGGGAAGAATAGGAATATAGGTGTCATATGGTATATACACAAACATAAGTAGATAATAAATCAGTCAATAAAAACCCAAGAATATATAATGGCGCTAATCTTGATTTTCATACCGCTGAAGAAGCCTGCTGTGCAGGCGAAACGTTTCTGCAATAAAGATGCCCAAGTGTTGCACATTTGTCTTATTCATCATCTCTTAAATTTAAACACTTTATTTATTAAAGTATACAGGAATTTACATTTTTATACTTAGGATGACCTAAGGACTAGTAAGGATAGGTTAAAGGATAGAATAATTTAATACGTATATTGAAATACTGAGGAAGGTATGTAGGGACAGATGTAAAGTTTAGCGACCCTGAACACTTATATTTATAGTAGGTGACGAACGTGTAGTAGATAGTTTTGGTAAATGTGAACATGTATATTAATGTGTCTCCCTTCTTTATACAAATACATGTACATATATATATATATATATATATATATATATATATATATATATATATATATATATATATATATATATATATATATATTCATACAACTATACATTTATATTCATACACATGTGCGCCAATGTTTATATTTCTTTCCGACGTCTTTGATGGGTAGTGGTCACCCTGAGAACTATATAGTATTTGGTGTTTACACGTTTGGCTTCATTTGGCAGATGGCAGTAGTTGGAGAACTTGCTTTATTCAGATGCTAGTTGTAAAAACACTCTCAGACAGATATTAAGTGCTTCTACAGACTGACAGATGTTATAACCAGATAGTAGATCTTGACTGCCTCTGTAGGATTCTTGGTGCTGGGGACTCGAGTACATGAATCTTATGACTTTTGAAGTGTCATTCTGCAGATTGTCTGAGATGATTCTTGGATCTCATAGTTTAATGGTATTTTCTATTATGAAAGGACCTTGCTGTCTGCCTTGTTTAACTCTGTTGTCATTCTAAGTGACTCTTTACGAGGAGGTGGAATCTGCTGTTCATTGGTTAAGTCTTGCGTTCTCTGAGGAGAGCTCATTCATCCTGACTGTCATTGCCAATGATACTTGCTCTGAAGGTGAGCACCCTGTTTTGTACTTCTTACAGAGCTGTAGTATTCGTTATTGTAGTGAATAACAGTGTGTTCTAGTAGGAGTGGGTCAGCATCCAGTAAAGGTATAACTGGATGTGTTCTGAGAATGATCGGAACTGGCGTAGTTTTACATGTGTTTGTATTCAAATGTTAAGTAGAATGTAGTAGCCTGTTTACTTTGTATCCAAGTATTGTGTTTGAGACTCTTATGTCTGTTGGCTTTCCCTTAGTTATTTTAACGTAAACTCTGTGTATATACCCTGAGAGATTCATACCTCTCTGTGTATACATTCTTGATTTAGATGAGGTGTAGTGACAACACTTTTGGCAACCGTCTTTCTACTAATTGCAATTATTATATCATTTTTACTGGATTAAAAACGCCAGTATATTACAGTAAATATGATCATGTGACAAATTTTATATTCTTAAAAATGCTATATTAAGTATGGGCGTAAGAAGTGTAGAGATTAGTGTGTAGAACAGAAGCAAGAGGCCACACACTCATCACTGTGTTATCTGCTCAAAACATGGTGTGACGGCATTTGAATCCTTCTCCATCCGTCTTCATTTTGTGTCGCTCATAAATTTGCAGAGACTGTGGGCGCGTGCCTGCTTGTTTTAAAGGCCAGACTGTCAACCGTGAATTGTGACAGCATTACTCATGCAAGCCTCATAACACACTTACTCGGCTGGTATAATGCACACTACTTCAGAAGGAAAAGGGGGTGATACGTTTATTTTTTAATATTCTACCTTGATTAAATATTTAACATCTTGCATGTGGCGTATAACTCCCGCCAAAGAGTGAGATACGGCTCCCAGGTGACACTTGTGGCGGGAAGCATCTCTTGCCGGGGAGATGGTAAACAAACTACCAAACTGACGACATAATTTGCAAGTCTCTCGCCGGCCTAAGTGCCTTCTGAGGCGCTACTGACGTAAATGTTTTGTACACTTAAACAATATATATTTTGTGTTAAGCAATATATATATATATATATATATATATATATATATATATATATATATATATATATATATATATATATATATATATATATATATATACAATAAGATCACAGTAAACAGGTGATTTCAGAATATGCAAAATAACCACTGTGAAAAAATAGAGAAGTTCCAAGCGCTTTCGTGACTACTCACATTATCAAGGAACAATATAAGTAAAGCATCAAAGGAAGGTATATAAAGGGGTAGCCCACACCTCACTATCAGATCCTACAACAACGAAACAGCTGACGCGAGACAGCAGGCCCGCCGGCCGAACTAGACAGGTCCTTAATACAACCCACCAACAAACTATTCTACTCAAGAAATAAGAAATTTAAAAAAATCATTATTTGTCCAATGTATCATTAAATTCTTCCCAAATTCTATTAATTATAAATGGATCTAATTTATATAAACCAAAGGAAATATTCATATTATTGTCAAAACTGCTTTTTATGAAACAAGATTCAATTATATTCCTGTCGACCATGGACTTGCTTCATACTACTTTCTCAACTTTTTGAAAATCAATTGGATGGTTAAAATCTCTTACATGAATAAATAGAGCATTGGAATCTTGTCCAGTTCTAATGCTATATTTATGTTGTTTTAATCTTAGTTCGAGATTTTTACCAGTTTGCAAATTTTACAAGGAATCTTATAGACACATCCGTCAGCATTTTGGGGGGAATTTTTTATCAAAAGTTTTTGTACTGTATCAAGTTTTTTTGATTTTTGATAGTGAGGTGTGGGCTACCCCTTTATATACCTTCCTATGATGCTTTACTTTCATTCTTCCTTGATAATGTGAGTAGTCACGAAAGCGATTGGAACTTCTCTATTTTTTCACAGTGGTTGTTTTGCATATATATATATATATATATATATATATATATATATATATATATATATATATATATATATATATATATATATATCGTGTGGAATAAGTAAAAGTTGCGATTTTGGCTTAAATAGCAACGTTCTCGCCGAATAAGCAAGCGAAAATTTGTGTATACAATAATTTCACAAAAATCATTCTGAACCTAACGAAAAATATATTTCATTGCTTTTGTTTATTATTAAATTATTGTAAACTTACCTAAAATATATATATATATATATATATATATATATATATATATATATATATATATATATATATATATTATATATATATATATATATATATATTATATATAGTATATACATATATATATATTATATATATAGTATATATATATAGTATATATATATATTATATATATAGCATATATATATATACATTATATATATATAGTATATATATATATATATATATATATATATATATATATATATATATATATATATATATATATATATATATATATATATATATATATATATATGCAATAAGATCACAGTAAACAGGTGATTTCAGAGTATGCAAAACAACCACTCTGAAAGAATAGAGAAATTCCAAGCGCTTTCGTGACTACTCACATTATCAAGGAACTATTCTTTCAGAGTGGTTGTTTTGCATATATATATATATATATACTATATATATATATTATATATATACTATGTATATATATATTATATATATACTATGTATATATATATTATATATATACTATATATATATATATAAATATATATTATATATATACTATATTATATATATAGTATATATAGTATATTATATATATAGTATATATATATATATAGTATATATATATAACATGTATATAGTATATATATATATAACATGTATATAGTATATATATATATAACATATATATAGTATATATATATAACATATATATAGTATATATATATAACATATATATAGTATATATATATATAACATATATATAGTATATATATATATATATATATATATATATATATATATATATATATATAACATATATATAGTATATATATATATAATATATATATAGTATATATAATATATATATAGTATATATATATATATATAGTATATATATATATATATATATAATATATATATATATAGGATACATATATATATATATATATATATATATATATATATATATATATATATATATATATTATATATGTATATAGTATATTTATATAATATATATATATGTATAGTATATATATAATATTATATATAGTATATATATAATATTATATATATATATATATATATATATATATATATATATATATATAATATAGTATATATATATATATATATATATATATATATATATATATATATATATATATATATATATAGTATATATATATATATATGTATATAATATATAGTATATATATATATATATATATATATATATATATATATATATATATATATATATATATATATATATATATATATAT